>NC_090646.1:74045660-74185660 GCF_040937935.1 Hyperolius riggenbachi | reverse complement strand
ATTTGAGTCAGACGGTCTGCATTTTCTGTGGAGAGGCGGATACGCCGGTCTGTGACGATGCCTCCGGCAGCACTGAAACAGCGTTCCGACATAACGCTGGCTGCCGGGCAAGCCAGCACCTCTATTGCGTACATTGCCAGTTCGTGCCAGGTGTCTAGCTTCGATACCCAATAGTTGAAGGGTGCAGATGGATTGTTCGACACAGCTACGTCATCTGACATGTAGTCCTTGACCATTTTCTCCAGGCGATCGGTGTTGGAGGTGGATCTGCACGCTTGCTGTTCAGTGGGCTGCTGCTGCATGGGTGTCAGAACATTTTCCCACTCCAAGGACACTGCCGATACCATTCCCTTTTGGGCACTAGCTGCGGCTTGCGTTGTTTGCTGCCCTCCTGGTCGTCCTGGGTTTGCGGAAGTCAGTCTGTCGGCGTACAACTGGCTAGAGGAGGGGGAGGATGTCAATCTCCTCTCTAAAGTCTCCACAAGGGCCTGCTGGTATTCTTCCATTTTGACCTGTCTGACTCTTTCTTCAAGCAGTTTTGGAACATTGTGTTTGTACCGTGGATCCAGAAGGGTATAAACCCAGTAATTGGTGTTGTCCAGAATGCGCACAATGCGTGGGTCGCGTTCAATGCAGTCTAGCATGAATTGAGCCATGTGTGCCAGAGTCCTACCAGAATCCTCATCATCCTCTTGTGAGCGTTGTGATAGTTGTTGTGATGCATCATAGTCGTCACCTTCCTCCTGGTCTGCTTCTGCTGACCATTCGCGCTGAATTGTGGAAGTCCAACGTGCACCGCTCTGGCCCTCGTCAGTGGTGGCAGGAAATTCCTGCTCCAACTCCAGCTGTTCCTCCTCCTCTTCTTCGTCATAGCTGCTGGGGCCAGCGTTTCCTGAGGCGGATGGCCTGATGTTGGTACCATCACGCTGATCGTTTTCTCCTTCAGATTCCCCCAGTTGCATCATGACAGCTGTTTCCTTGATTTTCAACATTGACCTCTTCAGTAAACACAGCAGTGGTATGGTAATGCTGACTGAAGAGTTGTCACTGCTCACAAGCAACGTGGATTGCTCAAAATTTTGGAGGACTTGGCAGAGGTCCAACATGTTGGCCCAATCGGATCCACAGAAGCTTGGCAGCTGTCCGGATGCGCCTCGGTACTGCGCCGTCATGTACTGGACCACTGCACTCTTCTGCTCGCAAAAGCGTACTAGCATGTGCAGCGTAGAATTCCAGCGCGTAGGGACATCACACAGCAAGCGATGGTGGGGGAGATTGAAGCGCTCCTGCATCTTGGCGAGTGCCCCCGAAGCAGTACTGGAATTTCTACAATGTTTGGCCACTCGACGCACCTTCAACAGAAGATCGGCCACGCCTGGGTATGTCCTCAGGAACCGCTGAACTACTAGGTTCATCACGTGCGCCAGGCAAGGGATGTGTGTCAGCTTAGCCAACCTTAAAGCGCGAATGAGATTACTCCCATTATCACACACAACCATGCCCGGTTTCAGGTCCAGCGGTGCCAGCCACAAATCCGTCTGTTCCTTTATTCCCTTCCAAATTTCCTCCCCTGTGTGCTGCTTATCCCCAAGGCAGATAAGCTTCAGCAACGCTTGCTGACGCATGCCAACAGCTGTGCTGCACTGCTTCCACGATCACTGCTGCTGGTGCTGGGTTAGTGTTTCCGGATGAGGTACAGCTTTGAGATGCGTTGGAGGAGAAGGAGTCAGAGAGGTAGGTGCTGCTGTTGTTATCCAGTGGGAGGGACGGCGGTGCAGCTGTTTGCGGCGTGGGCAACACCCGCGCCGTAGCAGGTGAGGAATCGCTGCCAGGCTCCACAAGGTTCACCCAGTGCGCGGTAAGGGAGATGTATCGACCCTGTCCGAACGCACTCGTCCAGGTGTCAGTGGTGAGGTGAACCTTGCAGGCAACGGCATTCTTCAAGCTTCGGGTTATTTTGCTGACCACGTGCTCATGCAACTCAGGCACTGCAGAGCGCGCAAAGTGGTAGCGGCTGGGAACCACGTAACGTGGGATGGCCACTGACATCATGCCCTTGAAGCTGTTTGTCTCCACCACTCGATATGGCAGCATTTCGCAGGCCAGAAGCTTGGCTATGCTGGCTGTTACTGCCACGGCCCGGGGGTCATTTGCTGGCAATTTCCTCTTGCGCGCAAACATCTCCGACACAGACAACTGAACCGTAGCGCTGCACACGGAAGGGCTGTTGGTTGTTGTGTTTGATGAACACTGGGAGACCTCAAGAGCACTACTCCGGAAAGTGACAGTGTCAGCGTCGTCTCATGTTTGTGAATGTTGTGAACCACGCAATGGCTGGGCTACTGCTGCTGCTGAGGCGGGTCTGGTGGTGAGTCTGGTGAACCCAAGGGAGGCAGTGTTGCTGGTACCCTATCCTGCCGCGTTTGCCCACAGAGTGGGATGTTTGGATAGCATGTGGCGGCTCATGCTGGTGGTGGAGAGGTTGTTAATACTTTTCCCCCTGCTCAGGTGGGTCTTGCACACCTTGCAAATCGCCATGGTAACATCCTCAGTGCAGTCTTCAAAGAAAGCCCAGACTTTGGAGCACCTGCCTTGCTGGCGATTTTCTGTTTGCTCCTCTTTTGCCTCTCACTTGAACTTCCACACTTGTGGTGCCTGAAATTGCGCGCCGCCTACCTTGTGGCACAAGGCGAACTCGTGCAGCAGTGGGTTCTTCAACAGACTCATCTGTGCTGCTGCTACGACGGCGATGTTCTCGTTCACAAACAAAATCTGGGTCTATGTCCACATTGTCCATACCCTCCTCTTCCATCTCCTGAAACTCGTCATATGTCATTGTGGGGGGCCGCCGCCGTGGAGTAGAGCTCCCCAGAACAACCTCTGCGCAGCTCACTCCAACGTCGTCTTCCAGATCTTGTCGGCCGACCTCCTGCAATTGCAACCCCTCCTGCCCAACTTCCTCTGGGATTTGGGTTTCCGAGTCCTCCTCGGACTCGCCTTGCATTTCAGTGCGCGGTGCATTTCCCACAGTTAATGGTTGTGAATCCGGGCACAACATTTCTGGCTGTTCCTCCATTGACCTTTGAAAGGTGGAAGTTTGTTGGGCTGGGAATAGCTCCTGCGAATACCCCA
Source organism: Hyperolius riggenbachi (assembly GCF_040937935.1). Taxonomy (NCBI): domain Eukaryota; kingdom Metazoa; phylum Chordata; class Amphibia; order Anura; family Hyperoliidae; genus Hyperolius; species Hyperolius riggenbachi. The sequence continues at coordinate 74,182,528 of NC_090646.1, read as the reverse complement.
TTGTGTCCTGAGGTAATTCATCGGACTGGTTATCTGGCAGTTGTGTGCGTGGTGTCGCTGCCGGTTGTGTCAGCTTTGTGCCCACTGGCTCCTTGTAACTGGCTGAGGACTCGGACCTCGTGCGTGATGTGCTGGTGCTGCTTAACCCACTGCTGGATGCTTGAGAGGTCATCCAAGTAATTATCTGGTCCTGTTCTTTTGGATCTGTGAGGGTTGTTGTCCTGGACAACATGTGCGGTATTGAGTGGGTTTTCTTGGGTGCTCCCCTGTGGTCTGTACGTGAACCGTCAGGGGAAACACCTCTTCCCTTGCCCCTCCCTCTTTCACCGGATTTCTTCCTCATTTCACTTATCCTTAAGGTACACGCTGACTGGCAGCAGTACAGTGGCAGTACAGAAATGCTATACAGTGGTGGGTGAGCGGTGTACCACTATTGCCAGCAGTGACACAGAGCACAATGATATACAGTGGCGGGTGAGCGGTGTATTACTGTTCCCAGCAGACACAGAGTGGCAGTAAACAATGCTATATAGTCTGGCTGAGCGGTGTACACAGAGTGGCAGTACACACAATGCTATATAGTCTGGCTGAGCCGTGTACACAGAGTGGCAGTAAACAATGCTATATAGTCTGGCTGAGCGGTGTACACAGAGTGGCAGTACACACAATGCTATATAGTCTGGCTGAGCGGTGTACACAGAGTGCAGTACACACAATGCTATATAGTCTGGCTGAGCGGTGTACACAGAGTGGCAGTACACACAATGCTATATAGTCTGGCTGAGCCGTGTACACAGAGTGGCAGTAAACAATGCTATATAGTCTGGCTGAGCGGTGTACACAGAGTGGCAGTACACACAATGCTATATAGTCTGGCTGAGCCGTGTACACAGAGTGGCAGTACACACAATGCTATATAGTCTGGCTGAGCGGTGTACACAGAGTGGCAGTACACACAATGCTATATAGTCTGGCTGAGCGGTGTACACAGAGTGGCAGTACACACAATGCTATATAGTCTGGCTGAGCGGTGTACACAGAGTGGCAGTACACACAATGCTATATAGTCTGGCTGAGCCGTGTACACAGAGTGGCAGTACACACAATGCTATATAGTCTGGCTGAGCGGTGTACACAGAGTGGCAGTAAACAATGCTATATAGTCTGGCTGAGTGGTGTACACAGAGTGGCAGTACACACAATGCTATATAGTCTGGCTGAGCGGTGTACACAGAGTGGCAGTACACACAATGCTATATAGTCTGGCTGAGCGGTGTACACAGAGTGGCAGTACAAACAATGCTATATAGTCTGGCTGAGCGGTGTACACAGAGTGGCAGTACACACAATGCTATATAGTCTGGCTGAGCGGTGTACACAGAGTGGCAGTACACACAATGCTATATAGTCTGGCTGAGCCGTGTACACAGAGTGGCAGTAAACAATGCTATATAGTCTGGCTGAGCGGTGTACACAGAGTGGCAGTACACACAATGCTATATAGTCTGGCTGAGCCGTGTACACAGAGTGGCAGTACACACAATGCTATATAGTCTGGCTGAGCGGTGTACACAGAGTGGCAGTAAACACAATGCTATATATAGCGTGGCTGAGCGAGGTACACAGTGGCAGTACACACAATGCTATATAGTCTGGCTGAGCGGTGTACACAGAGTGGCAGTAAACACAATGCTATATATAGCGTGGCTGAGCGAGGTACACAGTGGCAGTACACACAATGCTATATAGTCTGGCTGAGCCGTGTACACAGAGTGGCAGTAAACACAATGCTATATATAGCGTGGCTGAGCGAGGTACACAGTGGCAGTACACACAATGCTATATAGTCTGGCTGAGCCGTGTACACAGAGTGGCAGTAAACACAATGCTATATATAGTGTGGCTGAGCGAGGTACACAGTGGCAGTAAACAATGCTATATATAGTGTGGCTGAGCGAGCGGTGTACTACTGTTCCCAGCAGCGACACACAATGACTGGGGGGGGCCCTGGCTAGCGTGGCTGGAGAGAGAACTACCCTGCCTGCCTACCCAAAGCTAAACCCACAGACAAATGGCGGAGATATGACGTGGTTCGGGTATTTATTTACCCGAACCACGTGACCGTTCGGCCAATCAGAGCGCGTTCGGGTCCGAACCACGTGACCCGTTCGGCCAATTACAGCGCTAGCCGAACGTTCGGGGAACGTTCGGCCATGCGCTCTTAGTTCGGCCGTGCGGCCGAACGGTTTGGCCGAGCACCATCAGGTGTTCGGCCGAACTTGAACATCACCCGAACAGGGTGATGTTCTGCAGAACCCGAACAGTGGCGAACACTGTTCGCCCAACACTAGTCACAAGGGGTTGGCAAGGGAAAGTGTGTGAGCATTGTGTTTCAGTACAGGTAGTCTCCGGTTAACAAATGAGACAGGGACTGTAGGTTCATTCTTAGCCTGAATTTGTTCTTAAGTCGGAACAATGTGCTATCTCTGTCCCCTGTACCTCCTCTGTGCCCCCCTGTGCCTCCAGTGTCCCCCCCCCCCCCCCCCCGTGTCACCTCTGCCCTCTGTACCTGCTTATACAAGTTTAAAAGCCATTTTTTTTTATTTGAATTTTTTAAAATCGATTTTCTCAAAAACTACAAGTCCAATTTGAAAAAAAACAAAACATTTTTGGCTTGTTCCCATGGAAACACTGAATCCATGCGGTTTGTATCGGCGGGTCGTTCGTAAGTCGGGCGTTCGTAAGTCCGGGTCTACCTGTATACATTACTACGTAAAAGCTTTAGGATTTTTATTTTAACCTCCTTAGCGGTAACCCCGTGCTGGACACGGGGTAAGCCGCCGGAGGGTGCCGCTCAGGCCCTGCTGGGCCGATTTTCATAATTTTTTTTTTTGCTTGATGCAGCTAGCACTTTGCTAGCTGCGCCAGCACTCTGATCGCCCCCGGCCCCCGCCCGATCGCCGCTATCTGTTGCGGCGCGCGGGCCCCCCCCCCATACCCCGTGCGCTGCCTGGCCAATCAGTGCCAGGCAGCGCCGAGGGGTGGATCGGGACTCCCAATGACGTCCTGACGTCGGTGACGTCATCCCGCCCCGTCGCCATGGCGACGGGGGAAGCCCTCCAGGAAATCCCATTCTTTGAACGGGATTTCCTGATCGGAGATCGCCGAAGGCGATCGAAGCGGGCGGGGGGATGCCGCTGAGCAGCGGCTATCATGTAGCGAGCCCTGGGCTCGCTACATGATTTAAATAAAAAAATAAAAAAAAAACTGCTGCGCTGCCCCCTGGCGGAATTTTTCATACCGCCAGGGGGGTTAATCAATTTCTTAACCACTTAGCAACTTCTGCCACGCTTTTATATGTCCTTGTTTACAAACACCTATAAACACATGTAAATACTTGGTTCTGTTTTCTATTTTTAGAAAACAGAGTTAGTATAGCACCATCTTGTGGCCAAAAAGTAAAACTACTTCCAAATACACCATTATACACTTACCATAGAAAAATTAATTATTTTCATTATTTTTTTAACTCCTTCACTCCTAGCCTAGAAAGCCTAGTTTGTCCCGCAAAAAAAAATATATAGATCATTTCAGTGTGATGCCTTCTCTCTTTACCTAACCTAACAGTTTATTACCCACCTACCAAAGTACAAACATAGCAGAGAATTTGCACAAACACATTTCATGAAATACATTAAAGGGAATCTAAAGTGAAAATAGAAGCAGTAAAGTGTTGTACCGTGTTAGCCATGAGTAAAAGCAAGAAGTTTAGAATCAGAATGATACCATTTATTGGCTAACTTAGAGATAAAGTGAAAAATAAACTTATGATATAATGAATTGTATGTGTAGTACAGTTAAAATAATAGAACATTAGCAGCACAGATTTGAGTCTCATATTGTTTCCAGTACAGTAAGAGTTAAGAAACTTCAGTTGCAATCTATGCAAAAGAGCTTATCTGAGCTCTGTGACTTGCAAAGTTCCAGTGAGCTCTGTCCTCTGAAGCTTTTATCTTAACTGTCTCTCACTGTATGTTGTGTGTTTAACCACTTCGCATTCAGTCGTTTTCACTTTATGCATCCGAGCAATGTTCACCTCCCATTCATTAGCTTATAACTTTATCACTACTTATCACAATGAACTGATCTATATCTTGTTTTTTCCGCCATCAATTAGGCTTTCTTTGGGGGGTACATTTTGCTAAGAGCCACTTTACTGTAAATGCATTTTAACAGGAAGAATAAGAAAAAAACAGAAATAAAATAAAATTTTTCTCAGTTTTCAGCCATTATAGTTTTAAAATAATACATGCCTCCATAATTAAAACCCACGTATTGTATTTGCCTATTTGTCCCGGTTGTTACACCATTTAAATTATGTCCCTATCACAATGTATGGTGACAATATTTTATTTGGAAATAAAAGTGAATTTTTTTCCGTTTTGCATCCATTACTATTTACAAGCTTATAATTTAAAAAAAAATAGAAATATTTCATCTTTACTTTGATATTTTAAAAGTTCAGACCCTTAGGTAAATATTTACGTGTTTTTTTTTATTGTAATTTTTTTTGTTTTTTTTATTAAACATTTTATGTGGGTATTTTTTGGAGGGTGGGATGTAAATTGTCATTTTTAATGAAATATATGATTATTTTTATATTTTTTAACATTTAGGTGTAGTTTTAAATTTTGGCCACAAGATGGCAGCCATGAGTTTGTTTACGTGACGTCACTCTAAGCGTAACATGTACGCTTAGAGGAAAAAGAGAAGCTTCAGAGAAGCTGTCGCTTTTTCTGCGGGGGAGAGGAATCAGTGATCGGGCACCATAGCCTGATTCACTGATTGCCTGGCTAACGAACCGCGGGCCGGGAGCACGCGTGCACGTGCGCGATCGGCCGCGGGAGCGCACATGGCCTCCTGGACGTAACTTTTACGTCCAGGAAGGTTAATTGGTTAAGGTTTTACTACAGAGGAAAGTTGAAAAGGTCATTAGCTCTGCTCTGTGAAATCATTTAAAATGCTGAGTGTATTGTGGTAACTGCAATTATTAGAGAATGATGCAATGTTATAAAAAAAAAGCTATATAACTGAAAATAAAAATATCAGATAATTTTCTTTGCTGCTAATGTTCTATCAATTATTCGTACTACACAACCAATTCATGATATCTTTTTTTTTTTCGCTTCAGTGTCACTTTAAAGTTGATGGGGGCATGTGTCATAAATAACTTTAGTTTTTAAAAAAAAAGCGCTTGTAGTTTTTGAGAAAATCAATTTTAAAAATGTTGCACCAAACGGTAAGTCTCGTTAATTTCGCCGTGCTTTAATTATATAAAATATTTTTTTTCCTGATTCAACTGGGAAAACTTTTAAAATTCAAAAGGACAGAGCACATTTTCTTTTGCTTGGAAGAGAGGGCCACATTATGCTGCAAAGCCATGTAAGCAGGGCCGGATTTGTGGAAAGGCCTCCGAGGCACAGGACTAGGGCGGCAGATTTAGCTAAAATACATGGGGCGGGTGACGCTATGTCGGTCACCCGCCGCCATAACTATCAGTGTCAGCTACTGTGCAAGTCCGCAGCCGCCCGCCCTGCTTTGCTCTGTACTGTGTAAACAGCTAGCAAGGGGCGGCCACGGCTACTAGAAGTATCGATGTTGCAGAGAGAGAGAGAGAGAGAGAGAGACGGCAGCAGCCAGAAGGCAGACTCTCTCTCCCGAGACCCATGCAGTACACCAGCTCGCAGCGGGCCCATCACTCACCCGGCTGGTCGCTTTGTCAAGTAAGTGACAGCCTGGCTGAGCCCAGCCAGAAGTGTGTAGTGGATGGGAGATCTCGCGGTGCCGCTGGGGCTGATGGATGTATCAGAACCCCAAGTGTGCAGACGCTGAGCAGATCGGAACCTCCCTCCCTGTCTGCTGTGATGGATTCCGAAGGGAGAAAATACTTCAGCAGGCTGCTGTAAGTCAAGTACTGCCTGCGTTTTAAGATTAATGTGTAGGAGACAGCTAGCTATATACTTTAGGGAGGGGGAGACGACTACTACACTGAAGGGAGGTGGGATGATGGAGACAGCAAGCTATACTGAAAGGAGGGGGGATGGGAGAGAGCACTACCTATACTAAAGGGAGGGTTGCTGGGTGGGTGGAGGAGACGGCTACCTATACTGAAAAAAGGGGAGAAGGGAGAGAAAGCTATCTGTACTGAAGGGGGATGGGGGAGAGCTAGCTATATTGAGGGCTCGTTTCCACTATAGCGAATCCGCATGCGGGCACTGCATGCGGATTCGCATAGTCAATGTAAGTGGATGGGGCTGTTTCCACTTGTGTGTCGTGCGGGTGCGTTTTGGCATGCGGGGGAAATCTGCACGGCAGAGCCGTCAGATTTCGCGTGCGGGAGGAATGCGGGCGAATCGCCGCTAATGCATTTAATAGGGAAATCGCATGCGGCTTTGTCATGCGGATTTCCCCGCGATTTCGCGTGCGATTTCGCATGGTTTGCTATGGAGCTTTACTCAGGCAGTGACATGGTTAAATTCGCCTGGCTCCTTGCCATGCGAAATCGCATGCGAAATCGCGGCTAAATCCGCATGCGGAAACGCAGCCGCATGCGATTTCTTCTGCGGTGGAATCCAGGCGATTCCGCACCGCAACAGTGGAAACGAGCCCTGAAGGATGGGTGGCTACCTACACTGAGGGATGGGGAAGATGGCTACTTATACTGAAGGGAGGGGGGTGATGGCTACCTATACTGAGAGTGTACCTGAGACAGAAGCTTACCTGGGGCTTCCTTAAGCCCCCTTGAGGCTGCTCATTCCTCGCCATCTCCTCAGGTGACTCCAGTCATCCGCAATAGTGCTCGAAAGCCTAGCTGAGTTGCGATTCGTCACGCATGGCGCTGAACACTTCGAGGGTGGGGAGTGTGACAGGGTAGCACTCCTGGCTGGGCTGCACATGTGCGACAAAGCGCAACTTGGCCAGGCTTTCAGGAACTATTGCGGGTGACTGGAGCCACCCGAGAAGATGGCGAGGGATGAGCAGCCTCAAGGGGGCTCAAAGGAAACATCGGAGGGGGAAAAAAAAGATCTACTTGCCTGGGGCTGCCTTCAACCCCTGGCAGCCGATCTGTCCCTTGCTGCAGCTCCGGGGTCCCCTCTGTCGCCAGGTCGGCATCTTCTGTGCCTGCATGATTGTGCAGAAGAGGTCGGCATCTGCAACGGAGGGGATCCTGGAGTTGCGGCAAGGGACAGATCAGCTGCTTAGCCTCCGGCAAGTATGGAACCTAAGACGCTTCTCATCTCAGCTTCTCTTGAAGGGAAGGGGGATTGGTGAGAAAGCTACCTAGACTGATGGGAGGGGGCCTATAAAAATGGCACCGCCATACTAAATACTAAAGGCCACGATTAGCAAGGAGGTTAAATTATGGCTAATTGCGGCTTTGACTATTGCCACCTATGGTAAACGGGGAGTAGGTAAACTTAGGCGGGGGGATAGGCAGCCGGGGTGGAGTGGCTACGTTTAGGCACCTGGGGGTCTTGGGGTTAGGAAAAGGTAGGTGGAGGGTTCATGTGAGAGTAGGCAGGGGTGAAGGCATACATTACCTGGTCCTGAGCCATCGTGTCTCCTTCATGTCCTAGTTAGTTTGCAGTAGTTCTGCAGCCAGCCAATCACCATGTGATGTCAGTCCCTGCATGGTGATTGGCCGGCTGAAAGACTACTGCAAACTAACCAGGAAATGGAGGAGGGGATGTGATCACTGGGACCAGGTAATATATGCAGATGGCCACGATGACATCTTGTTACTAAGGTTATTTAAAACTTAGTAGCAAGATGTCATTATCAGCATCACCCTGTGCCATTTTTTTGCAGCGCTATTTTATTTATATACGTTGTCAGGGGGGCGGCTGGTGACAGTGGGCCTTGGGTGGTAAAATGTAGAAATCCGGCCCTGCATGTAAGCCACCACTTCCTAACATCCAAGAGAAAGAGGTTACTGGCTAAAAGGCTGTGAATGGAGGGGGTGATCAAACATGTGCCACAGACAGCCATGTTGGGAACATCAAGTTTCTCAAATATTAGACAGTACAAAGCTACATTTTATGGTAACATTACAAAAGATGTTACATGTTTTTTTCATTTCCATCAGTTATAAAGGGTAAAAATAAAAATGGGGAAGCCCAATTATGTTTTGGCCAGATTAAGCTGCGTTCACTGGAGTGTTATATAAACAGAGAACACGGATATGAATAACCACAATATTTGCATTTACACAGTCCCTGGGGTGTCCCCTCCCCCGTCACCCTCTATATACAGTAGATGTCATTGTACAGGAGACGTCTTCTAGTCTGTATCTGACCCTCCAGAAACATGAAGATGGTTTCTCCCAGTTATCTGCTGGCCGTCATCTTCATTTCTATTCAGGGTGAGAGATTAGGCTCCTCCCATCACTCTGTGCACATCCATCTATACATGCACAATACATACACACATCAGCACTGATAGGGAGATAGACATGTATGAATAATGACTGTGTCTCTTCCCATCCTCAGGATCCTCTGGGCAATATGTGATGACTCAGACTCCAGAGTATATCTCTGTGTATCCAGGAGAGAAGGTCACCATATCATGTACATCCAGCCAGAGCTTGGACTATATTGGCAACAGTTGGTTAGCCTGGTACCAGCAGAAGCCAAACCAACCCCCCAAGCTTCTTATCTATTGGGCCAGCACTCGCCAGTCAGGGACTCCAGACAGGTTCACTGGTTCAGGATCTGGAACGGAGTACAAACTAACCATCAATGTAGTGAGTGCAGATGATGAAGCCGTCTATTCCTGTCAGCAGAGTAGGAGCACCCCATACACACAGTGATACAGAGCCGTACAAAAACCTCCTTCCTCTTTTCTAAGGTAACAGAAACATGTGTTATCTGTACATTTATCAGGTTCATTTGATGTGTGTCAGTTTATTTACCAGCGACAACATGAGGATTATAATTCATAACATTACTTTGGTAAACAAGAGGCCCATAGCAGCCATAGTTATCTCAAGTCACCCCTTGCCTGTTACTGAGTGGTGCTGTCCTTAGCAGTTGTGTGTAACATGCAATCACCACAGGAATATTCCACTGCACCTTCCAAGTCACAGCCAGTCACTGCTCCACTCCACCCCTGACTACCACTCAAACAACAAATATGTAATATTGGGAGAAAAAATGAATTGGATTTGACCCATTCTCCTAAAGACATTGTGGCATTTGTTTATTTTTTTACCAGTGCCCCATACATGCCACTATTGGAAAATCCAGTGAAAAAATAAAAAATGTTCAAATGCTACAATATAGAATTCTTTTCCATTTCATTCTAATCCTTTACGCCTGCTCCCTCTACTTAAAGCGGAATATAACCCTGCATTTCAACTTTGCTCTAAAACATTATTTACAGCATATTATATGCAACCAGCATTTTTTTTACTAGACCAGCATTGGAAGGGTTAAACACAGAGGTTTAAAGTTCCGTGGAGAGATATGCAGAAGTTCATAAAGATACATTTAACTAAATAGAATGTAACAAGTGATAAATGTTACACACTCTTTGGCTGTCCTCCAGCTCCTCAGTCAGAGAAAGTGAGTCACATGCCACACTTAGATACTTTAGTGTAAACAAAATGTATCTATGTCAGCTTCAGATGCCTCTGCAGTTCTGTCCAGGAACTTAAAAGCTCTGTGTAACCCTTCCAATGCTGATCTAGTAAAAAAAAATGCTGGTTGCATATAATATACTGTAAATAATGTTTTAGAGAAAAGTTGAAATGCAGGATTATATTCCGCTTTAACTTGATCATTTTTCAAATTTATCCCACACACGCCAAAACTTCACCCATAACCACCTACTGCTGCCATTTTTCATATGGAATAAAGAGCTTTAATACTATCAGCGGTGCCAACCATTGGTTGTTTTTGACTGGTGCATCCCAAGAAGCACTGGGGTGAGGGTCTGGGCACGCAATCATTTTTTGACTTTCAGTGCTCCCTTTTATTCTATGTTGGTGTTCTACTGACATAACATACTGTATGTATTGTACTCTCCACATTTTGATTTCAGTGAATTGTATATAGTAAGTAAAGAGAAAACTGTCATTTTCCATCATTACTGCCTCTGACTGAAGCCAATCCTGATGTCACGTCCTGCTGCACTGTCATATCTAGCTTGCTTTGTAAACACACGTGAGCACAGCATAGATTGCATTTCAGCAGCTTCTGCAGAGGGGTGAGGTGTATTTCCCTTTTCAGCTTTATGTCACACTGAACTGCCCTCAACCAATCAGTGAGAAGCAGGAATGTGGGAGGGGAGATAACAAGCTTCCCTCTACCCAGCAGTGTAACAGAAAGGAGCCAGGCTGACTGAGATAAGATTAGTTACAGCAGAAACATTTATGACTATATTGGAATGCTTGCAATGCAGAGTCAGGATGTACACTACATAATAAACACAGAGCAGTGGGTAAATGAAATTTGATTTTGTGGCTGACAATCCCGTTTTAACCATTACAAGGAATAATGAGCAGCCTTACTATGGGGCAGGCAACTGCCATCTGACGATAAATATTTTTAAAGGATACTTTAGAGCAAATGTAAATTTAAGAACGGGGGGGTCCTCTGCCCCCCTCCATTACTGCGTACCGATCAGTGTTGCCAAACTTTCACATTATTTTTTACTGACAAATACCAAAACATTTACTGACAAAAGATTTTTTTTACTGACAAAGCCACGCGGCGAAAAAATGGGCGTGGCCACGCAACAGAATGTGGCCGTGGTCATGGGTGGGGCCAAATATACATGATTTTAATATTGCTGTGAAAGGTCTGCCAGGGAAGTTTGAGCTCTGCCATAGTGTTTTCCCCCCTTCCCCCAAAATACATGTAATCTTACAGCATTTCACCAAAAATCTACGTAATCTGGCAGAGGTTCTTCCAAAATACAGATAATATGGCAGTGGTTCCCAAAAAATAGATGTAATCTGGCAGCAGCGATTCCCCCAACATACACATAATCTGGCAGCAGTTCCCCAAAATACATATAATCTGACAGCAGTGGTTCCCCAAAAATAGGTAGCCCCGGGTCTATAGGTGTCCCCAGAATAGGTGGCCAGGGGTATAGATGTCCCCAGAACAGGTAGCCAGGGGTATATGTGCCCAGTATATGTAGGCAGGGGTACAGGGCCGGTTCTAGACTGGCACATATGAGGGGCAGTCAAATGGGTAGGGGGCAACATGTTCGAGGAAATTTGCGGCGACTAAAGTGGGCATGGCAAGTAAATGCACATAATGAGAGACAGCGTTTCACCAGTAAATGCACATAAGAGACAGCCTTTCACCAGTAAATGCACGTAATGACAGACAGCTTTTCACCAGTAAATGCACATAAGAGACCGCCTTTCACCAGTAAATGCACGTAATGACAGACAGCTTTTCACCAGTGAATGCGCGTAATGAGAGACAGCTTTTCACCAGTAAATGCACGTAATGAGAGACAGCTTTTCACCAGTAAATGCACGTAAAAGTAAATGAACATAAGAGACAGCTTTTCACCAGTAAATGCACATAATAAGAGACAGCTTTTCACCAGTAAATGCACATAATAAGACACAGCTTTGCACCAGTAAATGCACATAATACGAGACAGCATTTCACCAGTAAATGCACATAATAAGAGACAGCTTTTCACCAGTAAATGCACATAATAAGAAACAGCTTTTCACCAGTAAATGCACATAAGAGACAGCTTTTCACCAGTAAATGCACATAAGAGACAGCTTTTCACCAGTAAATGCACATAATGGCAAACAGCCAGTGTCCTCAGTATATGTAGCCAGCAGATATATGTGCCCAGTATATGTAGCCAGAGGTATATGTCCCCAGTATATGTAGGTAGGGGTATATGTGCCCAGTATATGTAGCCAGAGGTATATGTCCCCAGTATATGTAGGCAGGGGTATATGTGCCCAGTATATGTAGGCAGGGTTATATGTGCCCAGTATATGTAGGTAGGTGTAACGATCGGTGAAGCACAGAGAGGATCTGATTACCGGTGATCTGCAGTATCACTGGGAATACAGATATATACCAGATTATAAGTGATCTGCAGTATCACCGATAATCCGATATACCAGCTAACCTCTGTTCACCTGAGTAGAGTGTAGTGTTAGGTGCAACAGTAACACTTAGAGGACTAGGCCTCAGTGCAGTGAGGAGTACTGCACAGATTCCTTCCGAAGACCTGAACTCTCCAATGCGGGAGGAGTCAGGCCGACAGTAGGAAGGATAGTCTGAAAGTGACACTCAGGAGGAAGTGTCACTAACAGGACGGGGAACTGCCTCCAATAGTAAGGTCGGTTCTCGAGGTCGGACAAGCCAGGTCGTAAACACACGGACAGATAAAGTACAGATTCAGAAGGTGGAGGCGGAGTCTAGGTACAAGCAGGGTTCGGCAACAGGGTATCAGAAATATCGAAGTTCAAGATCAGGAGGCGGAAACAGAGTCTAAGGACGAGCCGGGGTACGGCAACAAAGTATCAGAAAGGCAAGGTACAAGATCAGAGTTCAGGAGGATAGTCAGGCAGGGTCATAACAGATAATCACAATCAAACTAGAACTTTAAGCTATCAACAGAATCTAGCTAAGTGTAGGATTACAGCTCCAGCTGGTCCCGGCACACTTAAGGATCTGACTACAGGTCTGAGTGCTCCCACGTATGTGTTCGCAACGCCAGACACCCAGCAACTGCACGGCCAGCAGTATATATACACAGGGATCTCTCCAGCACCTCCCTAAGTGCTGGACCAATGAGAGGAGGCAGGGATGTCAGCTGACCAGCCTGGTCAGCTGACCTGATTCTGGCTGCCATATAGGACCTGCCTCTCCGCGCGCACGCGCGTCCTTCTAAACCTACACAGACTACGAGTCCCAGCCACAGCAGCCCCGCTCTGCGGTGTCTCCGCAGTGGGGACATGCGCGCTAACCGCCGCGTCTGAAGCAGTGGTTTCACCGCGCTCCGCCATGCCGTTATGGGACCCCCCCCCCCCCCCGAGGAGTGGACTCCGGACAACTCCTACCAGGTTTCTCGGGATGTAAGGCGTGAAACTCCTTCCTTAATTCGTCCGCATGCATGCGACTCCCCGGTACCCATTGTCTCTCTTCAATGCTGTACCCTTTCCAATGTACCAGATACTGTACCGAGTTTTGCACAATGCGCGAGTCTAATATTTTCTCCACTTCATACTCTGGTTGGGCATCTACCATCACAGGAGGAGGAGGAGTGGGACCCACCTGGACTGCTGGTTTGAGCAGGGATACGTGAAAAGACCTTACCCCACGCATGCTGGCGGGAAGATGAACGGTATAAGTAACATTGTTGATCTTCCTGGCTACCGGGAATGGACCCACAAACCTGGGGCCAAGCTTGTCAGAGGGTTGTCTCAGGGTCAAGTGACGTGTGGACACCCAGACCAGGTCTCCTGGTTGGAACCTCCACTCCAATGACCGTCTCTTGTCAGCTTGACCCTTCTGACTCTGAAAGGCCTTTTCCAAGTTACTTCTCACTGTCCCCCAAAGGTCCTTAAATGACCTTTGCCAGGCCTCCAGGGCTGGGAACGGAGTGGAGGCTACTGGCAAAGGGGAACATTTGGGTGATCTCCCCGTCACCACCTGAAAAGGAGAAAATCCGGAAGAAGAATTTTACAAATTATTTTGAGCAAATTCTGCGAAGGGCAGGAATCTGACCCAATTTTAGCGTACAAAGAGTTTTGCCTTAGTTTATTCAAGACAAATTTCACATGGGTCCTATGTTCAGAGAGGTTGTTGGAGAAAATAAGTATATCATCTAGGTAGACTAGAACAAATCTGCCCAACACCTCCCTGAAGACCTCGTTGATGAGTTCCTGAAAAACGGTCGGAGCATTATATAGCCCGAAGGGCATCACCAAGATGTAGCCAGGGTTATATGTGCCCAGTAGATGTAGCCAGGGTTAAACGTGCCCAGTAGATGTAGCCAGGGCCGGATTTGTGGGCAGGCCACAAAGGCTGAGGCCTAGGGCGGCAGCCTGGCTGGGGCGCTGTTGCAGCTGACAGAGATCAGCTGTTTCAATCATCAGCCTGTGTGGCCGCCCCGGCTTGTATCCCAGTGCCGCTCCTTCCCGCTCGCTAACCTGCCCGTACAATGTAAACACGGATCCTCCTCCATAAGGTTGCTGTAGCTTGCAGGGCTGCTGCTCGGATTCAAACAAATAGTGGCAGATAAATAGCGGTGTTTCTTTCATCAGATCGATCAGAGAGTTCCCAGTGACGCGCCATGTACAGGAAGTGAGTGATGTCACTTCCTGTATTTGAATTACATGGCGCGTCTGGGAACTCTCTGATCGCTCTGATGAAGGAAACACCGCTATTTATCTGCCACTATTTGTTTGAATCCGAGCAGCAGCCCTGCAAGCTACAGCAACCTTATGGAGCAGGATCTGTGTTTACATTGTACGGGCAGGTTAGCGAGCGGGAAGGAGCGGCACTGGGATACAAGCCGGGGCGGCCACACAGGCTGATGATTAAAACAGCTGATCTGTGGGGAGTCACTGCTTAGCTCTCAGTCGGAGGGCAGCGGTAACATGTACAAAAATCCATGGCGCAGGCATTGTAGAAGCTACTGGGGCAGCTATGTTACAAACTTACATAGCATGAGGCAGCCAAACCTGATCTGTCCACAGCCGAACACCGGCTTTGCATCAGAGTAGCAGGCAGCTGCGAACAGATTGAGTCTGGCTACCCGGGCCATGCCATGTAACAGAGCTGCTTGTGTTTGTTTATTAGTGTGAGGTGTGGAGGAGAGTACAGTAGGGTTGGAATAAATCATAGCAGGTCGGGCAGTGGGTGCATTGATGGGGCATTTGCAGAAGGCTAAAAGCATGGGCAGCTTATATGGCCGGGTTGGACTCGCTGGCACAAGAGCCCAGCAGGCAGAGGCAGCTAACACACAGCCTGCAGCTCAGCCGACAGCGTGGCCTGTCTCAGAGAACTTCCTGCTGTGCAGAGACCAGGATCACACGGCAGCTGTTAGTTCCTTCTCCCCTCCCCTCCGAGGACTCCGGACAGCAAAGCAGGGGGGAAGGAGAAAGTGCTCATCCGAATGGGACACCTCAGCTAACATGTGGAGATGCAGTGCAGCCTTCACTGGCTACAACAGGAAGCTGGAGAATCCGATGTCCCTGTGACCCTGGCCTGCATGCATGTGAGTACATGCTCCTGAGTCCTGACATCCCCTCTCCCACAGCATTACATGTCCTATTTGTCCACTTCCTCTCTCTAGAGGTACCACTGCCCCCAGCAAGCCCTTCTCCCTTCAATAGAGGTACCACATATCCCAGCAAGTCCCCCCCCTTTATACATGTACTACTGGTGCCAACATGCCCCTCTCCCTCCATAGAAGCACCACAGATCCCAGCATGTTTCCCCACTTCCATAGACACACCACAGATCCCAGCATGCCCCTCCTGCTCCAAATAGTATTGTTTTCCCCCAGGGCCCCAGAGCCAGCTGGTCTACCACCTGGTCGCCTCCAAAGTAAATAGTGGGCCCCTTCTGAGTTTTCACAGCGGTGCACACAGACATCTGTCCGGCTGGTGTGCTATTCTGCATGCTTTGTGACCACTTGAATATGTACATTCTGTCAGGTCACGAGGATGAAGCACACAGAGGAGCAAGCCAGGTGAGTGCGTTCCACAAAAAATGTCCTGCAGTGGCCCCGGGGGACCACTATTCACACTAGAGGAGGCCTGGGGGCCCAGCAGCCATCTCTGAGGCCCTGGGAGACAACCCAGTACTATGTGGGAAGTGTCGGGCCTCTATGGAAGAGGTGCATGCTGGGAGCTGTGGTGCCTCTATGGAGGGAAGGAGCATGCTGGGAGCTGTGGTGCCTCTATGGAGGGAAGGAGCATGCTGGGAACTGTGGTACTTCTATAAGGGAGGTAGGTCTTGGTCTTGCTGGGAGCTGTGGTACCTCTATGGAATGGGAGGATAGTCCAGGGGGTTACTGTATCTTCCTATACCTCACCTTTCCAGTGCTGGGTTCCTTTCTGGTTGAATTGGTTTTTCAGTAAGCGAGCGTGGGTGAGTGTACCTGTACTGGGCATGTGCAGGTAAGGTCTGCACATGCCCAGTAAAATGAAGTGCATGTGCACAGGGTAAAAAAACAAAACCTTGCACAGGTGCCTTAGTTCTACTGGGCATGCGCAGACCATACTTGTGCATGCCCAGTGCGGTCACTCTCACCCACGCCTGTGCTTGCACAATGAAGAAACCTATTTGAGCAGAGAGGCCCAGTGCTAGAATGGTGGGATGTAAGAAGTAGTATATTCAGGCTCTGTGTTTGGGGGGGGGGGGGGGGTAGGGTGGTTGGGGTGTATTGGTATGTGTATGAGGCAAGGGGGGGGGGGGGGGGGCGGCTGGTGACAGATGGCCTAGGGCGGTAACAAGTCTAAATCCGGCCCTGGATGTAGCCAGGGTTATATGTGCCCAGTAGATGTAGCCAGGGTTATATGTGCCCAGTAGATGTAGCCAGGGTTATATGTGCCCAGTATATGTAGCCAGGGTTATATGTGCCCAGTAGATGTAGCCAGAGGTATATGTGCCCAGTAGATGTAGCCAGGGTTATATGTGCCCAGTAGATGTAGCCAGGGTTATATGTGCCCAGTAGATGTAGCCAGGGTTATATGTGCCCAGTAGATGTAGCCAGGGTTATATGTGCCCAGTAGATGTAGCCAGGGTTATATGTGCCCAGTATATGTAGCCAGAGGTATATGTGCCCATGGGTAGCCAGGGTTATATGTCCCCAGTATATGTAGCCAGGGTTATATGTGCCCAGTAGATGTAGCCAGGGTTATATGTGCCCAGTAGATGTAGCCAGGGTTATATGTGCCCAGTAGATGTAGCCAGGGTTATATATGCCCAGTAGATGTAGCCAGGGTTATATGTGCCCAGTAGATGTTGCCAGGGTTATATGTGCCCAGTAGATGTAGCCAGGGTTATATGTGCCCAGTAGATGTAGCCAGGGTTGTATGTGCCCAGTAGATGTAGCCAGGGTTATATGTGCCCAGTATATGTAGACAGAGGTATATGTGCCCATGGGTATCCAGGGTTATTTGTCCCCAGTATATGTAGCCAGGGTTATATGTGCCCAGTAGATGTAGCCAGGGTTATATGCGCCCAGTAGATGTAGCCAGGGTTATATGTGCCCAGTAGATGTAGCCAGGGTTATATGTGCCCAGTAGATGTAGCCAGGGTTATATGTGCCAAGTAGATGTAGCCAGGGTTATATGTGCCCAGTAGATGTAGCCAGGTTTATATGTGCCCAGTAGATGTAGCCAGAGGTATATGTGCCCATGGGTAGCCAGGGTTATATGTCCCCAGTATAGGTAGCCAGGGTTATATGTGCCCAGTAGATGTAGCCAGGGTTATATGTGCCCAGTAGATGTAGCCAGGGTTATATGTGCCCAGTAGATGTAGCCAGGGTTATATGTGCCCAGTAGATGTAGCCAGGGTTATATGTGCCAAGTAGATGTAGCCAGGGTTATATGTGCCCAGTAGATGTAGCCAGGGTTATATGTGCCCAGTAGATGTAGCCAGGTTTATATGTGCCCAGTAGATGTAGCCAGAGGTATATGTGCCCATGGGTAGCCAGGGTTATATGTCCCCAGTATAGGTAGCCAGGGTTATATGTGCCCAGTAGATGTAGCCAGGGTTATATGTGCCCAGTAGATGTAGCCAGGGTTATATGTGCCCAGTAGATGTAGCCAGGGTTATATGTGCCCAGTAGATGTAGCCAGGGTTATATGTGCCCAGTAGATGTAGCCAGGGTTATATGTGCCTAGTAGATGTAGCCAGGGTTATATGTGCCCAGTAGATGTAGCCAGAGGTATATGTGCCCATGGGTAGCCAGGGTTATATGTCCCCAGTATATGTAGCCAGGGTTATATGTGCCCAGTAGATGTAGCCAGGGTTATATGTGCCCAGTAGATGTAGCCAGGGTTATATGTGCCCAGTAGATGTAACCAGGGTTATATGTGCCCAGTAGATGTAGCCAGGGTTATATGTGCCCAGTAGATGTAGCCAGGGTTATATGTGCGCAGTAGATGTAGCCAGAGGTATATGTGCCCATGGGTAGCCAGGTGACCCCCCAAAGCAGGAGGGGAGCAGCTCGCTCTCCCCTCCTGAACTAAGTGACGAGTGGCTGGCAGTGGCAGGCGGCAGCGAGCGGAACTTACCTGCGTCTCGTCGCCGGCGCGGGATGATTTGCCGCTACTCTGGTCTGGTCCAGAACCAGAGCAGCAGAACTTCCGGCGCAGGAGCGAGACGGAAGGTAAGTCCCGCCCGCTGCCAAACGCCACTGCCAGCCACTCGTCACTTAGATCAGGAGGGGGACAGTCAGCGAGGGAGGGAGAGCACTAAGGTGAGAGAAGGGGGGAAGATTGCCCCCCTTCTTCACCGCTGCCCCCACAGCTCTTCCTCCACTGCACTGCTGTCTATGATGAATAGCGGAAAAGCCGCCGCGTGTTCTGACAGTAAGGCGGCTGATTCCGCGTCTGACGCGGCGGTTTGTCCGCATCAGCATGCGTCTAGGTTATCTGGAACTAATGGTACACATGGGAAGAATGGCGTGGGGGCCGCCGCATGTTCTGACGGTAAGGCGGCGGATTCCGCGTCCAGTGCGGCGGTTTCCCCGCAGCAACATGTGTCTGGGCTGTCTGGAACTAGTAGTGCACACAGATGGAGAGCTACGTGCGTGCGCTACAAGACAAGCTCTTTATACTAATAGGAGGAAGATCAGCTGATCAGGGCGGTCAGCTGATTCCTGCTCAGTCAGTGATTGGTTGATGGGAGCTGGGTGGCGCTGTGGGACGCTTTACTATATATATCTCCTGCTGTTCAGTTGCTGGTTGTCTGGCGTTGCGAATGCCTACGTGTTAGCACTCAGACCTTAGTCAGATCCTTCAGTGTGGTGGAACCAGGAGGACCTGGGAATCCACACTTAGCCAGTTACTGTATATCATCTGTGTTATTCTCTAGCATAGTTCCAGGGTGTTGAGATCACGGCCCTCACACCCCAGACTAGGAATACTGTATATCATCTGTGTTATTCTCTAGCATAGTTCCAGGGTGTCGAGATCACGGCCCTCACACCCTAGACTAGGAATACTGTATATCATCTGTGTTATTCTCTAGCTTAGTTCCAGGGTGTTGAGATCACGGACCTCACACCTCAGACTAGGCCTTGTTCTGATATCTGTTATGACCTGTAGCATTCCTGACTATTCTTCTGATCTCTGATTTGGTACCTTGCATATCTGATTCTCTGTTGCCGACCCGGCCTGTCTGACCTTCTGGCTGTCACCCCCAGCAGGGTGTCCGGCCTTTCCGCAGGGGTCCCCTGCTCTACAGAGGGGACACTGCTCCTTATCAGTCAGGGACTCCCTCTCCAGGTGTCCTTGACTGCAGTAGAGTCTTCTCTACTTATTGGACCACCTGCTAACCCGGTGGTCCAAAGGTTACTGTTGCACCAAAACACTTACACACTCAGGTGTCTAGAGGTTAGACATATTTGATTATTGGTGATTCTGCAGATCCCCAATAAGCAGGTATATCTGTATTCTTGGGGATACTGCAGATACTGCCAAGAATCAGATTCTCTCTCTGGTTGCTGACACCTATCATTACAGAACGCCAGTCCAAAACAATATGGAAGCACTTAGCACTTGTCTGGACACACTCACCACCTCGGTGGAAAATCTCATCAGAGTGATGGACGGTCAGCAGGCCCAGATCTCTGCTTTATCTGGGTCACTACAAGTCCTACAGACGACTGTCAATTCAGTGCGATCCCCTTTAGTCACAGACTTGAGAATGTCTGTATCTGAAAAGTTTTCTGGCCATAGATCTGACTTTCAGAATTTTAAGAATCGTGTGATGCCATATTTTGGAAGGTAAGTCCCGCCCGCTGCCAAACGCCACTGCCAGCCACTCGTCACTTAGATCAGGAGGGGGACAGTCAGCGAGGGAGGGAGAGCACTAAGGTGAGAGAAGGGGGGAAGATTGCCCCCCTTCTTCACCGCTGCCCCCACACCTCTTCTTCCACTGCACTGCTGTCTATGATGAATAGCGGAAAAGCCGCCGCGTGTTCTGACAGTAAGGCGGCTGATTCCGCGTCTGACGCGGCGGTTTGTCCGCATTAGCATGCGTCTAGGTTATCTGGAACTAATGGTGTACATGGGAAGAATGGCGTGGGGGCCGCCGCATGTTCTGACGGTAAGGCGGCGGATTCCGCGTCCAGTGCGGCGGTTTCCGCGCAGCAACATGTGTCTGGGCTGTCTGGAACTAGTAGTGCACACAGATGGAGAGCTGCGCGCGCTGCAAGACAAGCTCTTTATACCAATAGGAGGAAGATCAGCTGATCAGGGTGGTCAGCTGATTCCTGCTCAGTCAGTGATTGGTTGATGGGAGCTGGGCGGCGCTGTGGGACGCTTTACTATATATATCTCCTGCTGTTCAGTTGCTGGTTGTCTGGCGTTGCGAATGCCTACGTGTTAGCACTCAGACCTTAGTCAGATCCTTCAGTGTGGTGGAACCAGGAGGACCTGGGAATCCACACTTAGCCAGTTACTGTATATCATCTGTGTTATTCTCTAACATAGTTCCAGGGTGTCGAGATCACGGCCCTCACACCCCAGACTAGGCATACTGTATATCATCTGTGTTATTCTCTAGCATAGTTCCAGGGTGTTGAGATCACGGCCCTCACACCCCAGACTAGGAATACTGTATATCATCTGTGTTATTCTCTAGCTTAGTTCCAGGGTGTTGAGATCACGGCCCTCACACCCCAGACTAGGAATACTGTATATCATCTGTGTTATTCTCTAGCATAGCTCCAGGGTGTTGAGATCACGGACCTCACACCTCAGACTAGGCCTTGTTCTGATATCTGTTATGACCTGTAGCATTCCTGACTATTCTTCTGATCTCTGATTTGGTACCTTGCATATCTGATTCTCTGTTGCCGACCCGGCCTGTCTGACCTTCTGGCTGTCACCCCCCGCAGGGTGTCCAGCCTTTCCGCAGGGGTCCCCTGCTCTACAGAGGGGACACTGCTCCTTATCAGTCAGGGACTCCCTCTCCAGGTGTCCTTGACTGCAGTAGAGTCTTCTCTACTTATTGGACCACCTGCTAACCCGGTGGTCCAAAGGTTACTGTTGCACCAAAACACTTACACACTCAGGTGTCTAGAGGTTAGACATATTTGATTATTGGCGATTCTGCAGATCCCCAATAAGCAGGTATATCTGTATTCTTGGGGATACTGCAGATCGCCAAGAATCAGATTCTCTCTCTGGTTGCTGACACCTATCATTACAGAACGCCAGACCAAAACAATATGGAAGCACTTAGCACTCGTCTGGACACACTCACCACCTCGGTGGAAAATCTCCTCAGAGTGATGGACGGTCAGCAGGCCCAGATCTCTGCTTTATCTGGGTCACTACAAGTCCTACAGACGACTGTCAATTCAGTGCGATCCCCTCCAGTCACAGACTTGAGAATATCTGTACCTGAAAAGTTTTCTGGCCATAGATCTGAGTTTCAGAATTTTAAGAATCGTGTGATGTCATATTTTGAATTGAGGCCTAATCTGTCAGGGACAGAGGCACAGAGAATTACCTTTATCAAAACCTTACTCTCAGGGGATGCTCAAACCTGGGCGTATAATTTACCAACAGGGCATGAAGCACTTAGGTCAGTTGAAGAATTCTTCAAGTCCATGGCCATAATTTATGACGACCCAGACATTGCGTCTACCTCTGAGCGGAAGCTAAAAACCTTGCGTCAAGGCAAGGATCCAGTGGAGGTCTATGCAGCTGAGTTCAGGAAGTGGTCAGTCTCGGCTAGGTGGGGGGCTTTTGCACTACTAGATTGTTTTTTATCGGGGTTGTCAGACGCAGTTTCGGGGCTGATGTTGGGATACCCTGAACCTAAGATACTTGAGGAAGCAATCTCTCTGGCAGTGCGTGTGGATCGTCGGTTACGATACCAAAAGCAAACCCGTGGTAAAGACAGGGTTAGATATGTCTCCTATGCCACGTCTCCACCTACCTCACCGCCACCTGAGCCAATGCAAATTGGTCACTCCAAATTAACTCGTTCAGAGAGGAATCGTAGGAAGACGGAGCAGCTTTGTCTATACTGTGCAGAGGAGGGTCATATAGTGCGGAACTGTCCCAAGAAGTCGGGAAACGCTGCCGCCTAGGTGTAGTCAGAGGTAATACCCTGGGCGCGCAGTCTTTACCTCTACATAATGATCGTCTGTTACTCCCTTGTTCGGTCACATGGGAGGGTCAGACTGCTTCTACGGAAGCCTTTATTGATTCTGGTTCAGCAGCTAATTTTATCGATTACGAGTTTGCAAAAAGATTGGGTATACCTATGCTTCCCTTGAATCAACCAATCTTGGTCACTGAGGTAGATGACTCTCATCTGCAGAGTAACCACCCCTTGTCCCAGACTCCTAATGTGCATCTCAAGGTGGGGGTCTTACATGGGGAGAGTCTGCAATTTCTGGTCTTGCATATGGCAACCTCTACCGTCATTCTTGGCATGCCCTGGTTACAAATCCACTCACCTCAGACTGGGTTACGGGTCAGCTAACGAGCTGGTCGTCCCACTGTGATCATCATTGTTTAGCGAAAGTAACCCTGGGTAATACCAACGTTCAGGTTGAAGGTGTACCAAGACAATACGCAGAATTTGCTGATGTCTTTTGCCCAAAGTCAGCAGACAAACTTCCCCCCCCATTGTGCCTTTAATTGTCCTATCGATCTGAGATCTGGTTGTATGCCGCCCAGAGGTCATCTTTATAATCTATCTGGGCCAGAGAAGCTAGCTATGCAGGAATACATAAGGGAAAACTTGGCGAAAGGGTTCATACGTCCCTCTCGGTCACCAGCAGGAGCAGGGGTTTTTTTTGTGAAGAAAAAAGACGGAGGTCTTCGCCCCTGTATTGATTACAGAGGACTGAATAAGATCACTGTGAAAAATCGCTACCCTTTACCATTGATTGACGATTTATTCACACAGGTGACCAACGCCAAGATTTTTTCTAAGCTAGATCTCAGGGGTGCATACAATCTGGTTCGCATCAGAGATGGAGACGAATGGAAGACGGCCTTTAACACACCCGATGGGCATTACGAATACCTGGTGATGCCCTTCGGGTTGTGCAATGCGCCAGCCGTATTCCAAGAGTTAATCAATAAAGTTTTCAGGGAAGTGTTGGGGAAGTTTGTTCTGGTTTATTTGGACGATATACTAATCTTTTCGTCCAACCTCGCTGCACATCGCAAGCATGTCAGATGGGTATTGGAGAGGTTACGACAGAATCAGCTGTATGCCAAACTAGAGAAATGCCTCTTTGAGGTAGAGTCGGTAGCCTTCCTAGGTTACATCATCTCCACTTCTGGTCTCTCGATGGACCCAGGGAAGGTTTCTGCTGTCCTGGACTGGCCTCAGCCCGTGGGGCTGAAGGCACTCCAGAGGTTCCTGGGGTTTGCCAATTACTACAGAAGATTTATTAAAGGGTACTCTACCATCATCTCCCCTCTCACCAGTCTCACTAAGAAAGGGGCTGATACTCATCATTGGTCACCTGAGGCTCATACGGCCTTCTCGACTCTAAAGAAGCTGTTTTGTTGTGCCCCAATACTGAGGCATGTTGACGTCGTCTTTCCCTTCATTGTGGAGGTTGATGCCTCAGAGGTGGGGGTAGGAGCGGTGTTGTCACAGAGGTCAGGATTGCAGGGCAAGCTACATCCATGTGCTTACTTTTCTCGCAGATTTTTACCTGCCGAGAAAAATTAGGACATCGGCAACCGGGAGCTCCTAGCCATCAAATTAGCTTTTGAGGAATGGCGACACTGGCTGGAGGGTGCAGAACATGTTATCACGGTTTACACAGACCATAAGAATTTGGAGTATATCGAGGGGACTAAGAGACTTAGCCCCCGTCAGGCCCGGTGGTCCCTGTTTTTTGCTAGATTTAGATTTATAATCACGTATACTCCCGGAAGTAAGAATATCAAGGCCGATGCGCTCTCTAGGTGTTTTGAGCCCGAGTCAGTGCAGTCTGTCGATCCGGAGACTATCCTGCCCCCAAAGGTAGTCCTGGCAGCCACTGAGACTTGAAGAGATTGGGCAACCACTTTGAGTCCCTATCAACAGGATGTTCCAGAGGGGAAGCCAGAGGGGGTCATGTTTGTGCCACTGCCCTTTTGGTTACAAATTCTACAGTTTTTTCATTCTCACAAGAATGCCGGTCATCCTGGAGCCACCAGAACTCAGGATCTACTGGCTAGATGTGTCTGGTGGCCTAGTTTAGTGTCTGATTGTAAGGAATTTTTAAGGGAGTGCACGATCTGTGCGAGGAGTAAGCCCTCTCGTCAGGCCCCCGTGGGCACGTTACAGTCTTTGCCAGTCCCCAATGAACCTTGGACTCATATTTCCATGGATTTTGTGGGTGAACTCCCTCGGTCTGAAGGCAAGTCGGTCATTTGGGTGGTAGTGGATCGTTTCAGTAAGATGGCACACTTTGTCCCTCTGAAAGGACTCCCCTCGGCCCAGGAACTGGCTGATCTCTTCATCCAGCACATTTTCCGGCTGCATGGCATTCCGGAGAATGTAGTGTCAGATGGGGGAATCCAATTTGTTTCGAAATTTTGGAGGGCCTTTTGCCATCAATTAGACATGGAACTCGCATTCTCATCAGGCTACCACCCTCAGACCAACGGCCAGACCGAGAGAGTTAACCAATCCCTGTGTGAAAAAATGCGGAAAAGCCACCGCAGGTGCTCAGAGCAAGGCGGCTGATTCCGGGTCCAAAGCGGCGGATTCCGCATCTGACGCGGCGGTTTGCACGCATAGGCCTACAGCTGTCCACATGGCTGAACGCGGAGAAACCGCCGCATGCTCGGATAGCGGCGCGGCTGCTTCCACGCCCTGCACAGCGGATACATTACAACACATGTC
This sequence comes from Hyperolius riggenbachi, assembly GCF_040937935.1. NCBI lineage: Eukaryota > Metazoa > Chordata > Amphibia > Anura > Hyperoliidae > Hyperolius > Hyperolius riggenbachi. The sequence goes on along the minus strand of NC_090646.1, from coordinate 74,157,419 downwards.
TGGTGTGGCTGGGACTGATAGTCCACACAGATTCAGAAGGGGAGAGGCAGAACTTTTGTGACAGCCAGAGGGGTGTCAGCTGACCAAGCTGGTCAGCTGACAATTCAACCATTTCTGATTGGTCCAGCACTTAGGGGAGGCGCTGGAGAGCGCTATAGTATATATACTGGGTGCTGGTCACTTCTCTGGTGTCTGCCGTTGCGATTACTACGTGGTAGCACTCAGACCTTTTTGTCAGTATCTGTGTGATTGTTATTCTGTTATACTTCAGACTAGTTCCAGGGTGTTGATGATCAGGGAACTCACGCCCAAGACTAGGGAACTGTATTACCATTCTGTTATACTTCAGATTAGTTCCAGGGTGTTGATGATCAAGGAACTCACACCCAAGACTAGGGAACTGTATTACCATTCTGTTATACTTCAGACTAGTTCCAGGGTGTTGAGAATCAAGGAACTCAAACCCAAGACTAGGGAATTGTATTATCATCCTGTTATATATCAGACTAGTTCCAGGGTGTTGATGATCACGGAGCTCACACCTCAGACTAGGCATTGTTATTATCTGTTATGACTTCCTGCTTTCCTGACCTCTCTCTTGAACTCTGATTTGGTACTTCGCTATATCTGATACTTTGTTGCTGAACCCCGCTTGTCTTAGGACCACGTATCTGTCTCCTGTCTCTGTATCTGATCTGTCTGTCCGTTGCCGACCTGGCCTGTCCGACCTCGAGAACTATCTCCCCTGCTTTGGGATAGTTCACAGACCTGTCAGTGACACTTCTCCTTTGGTGTCACTCACACTCTGGTCCTTCCTACTCTCAGCCTGGCTCCACCCCTTGGGGAGCCTCAGACCAGTGGAAGGAACCTGCTTTCAGGCAGTATCTCCTACTGCCTTGCACCCTCTTTACGGGTGCTCTCCTCAAAGTATTACTGTTGCACCAAACACTCATATTACTCAGGTGTCCAGAGGTTAGAGATATATCTGATTATCGGTGATACTGCAGATCATCTATAATCCGGTATATATCTGTATTGTCAGTGATACTGCAGATCACCGATAATCAGATCCTCTCTGTGTTACACCGATCGTTACACCCTGGAACAATTTCTCAGGTGCTATGTTGCTGATGCGCAAACCGATTGGGTAAAGTTTTTGCCGTTTGCAGAGTTTGCGCACAACAATCTGAAGAGCTCTTCTTCTGGGTATTCCCCTTTTCAAGTGGTGTCAGGGAGATCACCCAAGTTTGCTCCTTTGCCAGTCGCATCAACTCCTTTTCCAGCTTTGGAGGACTGGCAGAAGGCCTTGAAAGAGATTTGGGGAATAGTTAAGAGGAACCTAGGGAAAGCTTTCCAAACCCAGAAGAAGCAGGCAGATAAATATTGGTCTGTAGAGTGGAGATTCTCCCCTGGAGATCTGGTGTGGGTATCCACTCGTCATTTGGCCTTGAAACAATTGTCACCCAAGCTAGGTCCTAAATTTATAGGACCATTTCCAGTGGCCAAGAAGATTAATAATGTCACATATGCTGTTGATCTCCCACCCAGCATGAAAGGTGTGAGATCATTCCATGTGTCCGTGTTGAAACCAGGTGTACAGGTGGACTCCTCCCCCCCCCCCCCCCCCGTGTTGGTGGTTGACCAACCAGAGTATGAGATTGAAAAGATTCTGGATTCTCGCCTGGTGCAGAATTCCGTGCAGTATCTAGTCCACTGGTAAGGATATGGCATAGAGGAGAGATCTTGGGTGCCAGATTGCCGCATGCATGCGAAGGATTTGAAGAAAGAGTTCCATGATTTACATCCTGGAAAGCCTGGTGGAAAGTGTCCGGAGTCCACTCCTCGGGAAGGGGGGTACTGTGATGAACAGCGGAAAAGCCGCCGCGTGTTCTGACAGTAAGGCGGCTGATTCCGCGTCTGACGCGGCGGTTTGTCCGTGTCAGCATGCGTCTAGGTTATCTGGAACTAATGGTGCACATGGGAAGAATGGCGTGGGGGCCGCCGCATGTTCTGACGGTAAGGCGGCGGATTCCGCGTCCAGTGCAGCGGTTTCCCAGCAGCAACATGTGTCTGGGCTGTCTGGAACTAGTAGTGCACACAGATGGAGAGCTACGCGCGCGCGCGCGCACTGCAAGATAAGCTCTTTATAACAAGAGGAGGAAGATCAGCTGATCAGGGCGGTCAGCTGATTCCTGCTCAGTCAGTGATTGGTTGATGGGAGCTGGGCGGCGCTGTGGGACGCTTTACTATATATATCTCCTGCTGTTCAGTTGCTGGTTGTCTGGCGTTGCGAATGCCTACGTGTTAGCACTCAGACCTTAGTCAGATCCTTCAGTGTGGTGGAACCAGGAGGACCTGGGAATCCACACTTAGCCAGTTACTGTATATCATCTGTGTTATTCTCTAACATAGTTCCAGGGTGTCGAGATCACGGCCCTCACACCCCAGACTAGGCATACTGTATATCATCTGTGTTATTCTCTAGCATATTTCCAGGGTGTTGAGATCACGGCCCTCACACCCCAGACTAGGAATACTGTATATCATCTGTGTTATTCTCTAGCATAGTTCCAGGGTGTTGAGATCACGGCCCTCACACCCCAGACTAGCAATACTGTATATCATCTGTGTTATTCTCTAGCATAGCTCCAGGGTGTTGAGATCACGGACCTCACACCTCAGACTAGGCCTTGTTCTGATATCTGTTATGACCTGTAGCATTCCTGACTATTCTTCTGATCTCTGATTTGGTACCTTGCATATCTGATTCTCTGTTGCCGACCCGGCCTGTCTGACCTTCTGGCTGTCACCCCCCGCAGGGTGTCCAGCCTTTCCGCAGGGGTCCCCTGCTCTACAGAGGGGACACTGCTCCTTATCAGTCAGGGACTCCCTCTCCAGGTGTCCTTGACTGCAGTAGAGTCTTCTCTACTTATTGGACCACCTGCTAACCCGGTGGTCCAAAGGTTACTGTTGCACCAAAACACTTACACACTCAGGTGTCTAGAGGTTAGACATATTTGATTATTGGCGATTCTGCAGATCCCCAATAATCAGGTATATCTGTATTCTTGGGTATACTGCAGAACGCCAAGAATCAGATTATCTCTCTGGTTGCTGACACCTATCGTTACACTGTCCTCCTGCAACGGAGCGGGCGGCCGATTGGCCGCCCTTTTACGGACGCTGCTGAATTCCTTACGGAATTCACAGGTAGTTTAATTTGTATCAAAAATTACGGGCTGCCCGTAAATTTACGGGCGGTTGGCAACACTGGTACCGATGCCCCGAACTTACTATATGGCAGTGATGCTCATCCAGATTCCAGATACCCGAACTATCCAGATATCCAAACTTTTTTCTGGTATCCGAACTCGGATACGGATTCCAGATTAGAGATGGGCCGAACGGTTCCAGGCGAACATCGGGTGGTTCGCCTTCGCCGGCGAAGGCGAACTTTCCCGGAAGTTCGATTCACCCCATAATGCTCTATGAGGGTCAACTTTGACCCTCTGCATCACAGTCAGCAGGCGCATTGTAGCCAATCCGGCTATACTATGCCCTGGAACCCCACCCCCCCTTATATAAGGCAGGCTCCGGCGGCCATTAGCTTCACTCGTGTGCCTGCTAGAGACAGAATAGGGACAGCTGCTGCAGACTTGTTCTCCTAGGGACAGATTAGTCAGGCTCTTGCCTTCTTAGCTTGCTTAGCTGAATCTTATTGCTATAATAGCGCCCCAGAAAAGCTCTTTTCAGAGCTCATCCTGCTCGTGTGATCAATTTTTTTTTTCTGTGTTTGAAACTGACACTTGTGTTTTTTAGACAGCATTGCTAATTCATACTGTGTGTCCCACTGCCAGCAGCAGCAGCACATTCAGTGACTACTACCTGTGTGTGTGACACACTTGTGTTTTTTAGACAGCATTGCTAATTCATACTGTGTGTCCCACTGCCAGCAGCAGCAGCACATTCAGTGACTACTACCTGTGTGTGTGAGACACTTGTGTTGCTTAGACAGCATTGCTAATTCATAATGTGTGTGTCCCACTGCCAGCCGCCCACCAGCATTCAGCAGCACATTCATTGACACCTGTGTGTGTGACAGGGAGCTGCACATTGTACTACCTACCCAGTACTGCATTTACCTACTACTAGTACCTGTTGTGTTTAGTTAACCTACCTCATCACTGCATACACCTACGTTTGTGTTGAGTGAACCCACCTCGCTGCACATAACTACCTTTTGTGTTGAGTGAACTTGCCTCACTGCATATAACTACCTTTTAAGTTGAGTGAACTCACCTCACTGCATATAACTACCTTTGTGTTGAGTGAACTCAGCTGACTGCATCTAACTACCTGTTGTGTTCAGTGAACTCACCTCACTGCATATATAACTACCTTTGGGTTGAGTGAACTCACCTCACTGCATATCTACCTTTTCTGTTGAGTGAACTCACCTCACTGCATCTAACTACGTTTGTGTTGAGTGAACTCAGCTGACTGCATCTAACTACCTGTTGTGTTCAGTGAACTCACCTCACTGCATATATAACTACCTTTGGGTTGAGTGAACTCACCTCACTGCACATAGCTACCTTTTGTATAAAGGGAGGGGAGACACCAAGAGCCCAATAGTGTGATATTGTATAGATGATAATTAATAATGAGTAATATAACAATTTAATACTCACAAACCAGGGTTACCATTAGGCAACCACTGTGAAGGCAGGTGGGGAGATTAACCAATATTCCAATAACTACATCCACTTTAACAGTTATCATCACCGGCCGTGGACACTCAATACCCCATATTGTCAGTTTAAACGTATTTACCGCAACTGTACTGAAAATATTGACTATGAGGAACAATCTAAATTACTGACCAAAAAATTCGCAGCTCGTAAATATCCTAGAAAACTGATTAGAGACGCCAGTCGGAGAGCAAAATCTATGAACCTAGCTCCACCGTCCTCCTCTCCGACCACATCAGACCCACCACCACGGTTTATCACAAGATACAACAAAGAACATCAAAACATTAAAAAGATTCTTCATAATAGATGGGAAATCCTTCTACAAGACCCCTATCTTAAAACAATTTTACCATCCAAACCAGCAATCACTTATAGGAGAGCTCCCAATCTCCGGAATCTCCTAGCCCCCAGTCGTCTCCATACACCACCTCCAGCTCCCACTCTTACCATGTCCCCGATCGAACCAGGCTCTCACCCTTGTAGAAGCCCCAGATGTTCTGCATGCCAGTTTGTTACCAATACCCCAGTGTTTCATTCCACAGCCACAGGTATTCAATATTCCATCAAACAGAACAACACCTGCCTATCAAAAAATATCATTTACGTCATAACCTGTGCCTGTCGTCTCCAGTATGTGGGCAGGACAACACAAATGGCACGTAACAGGATAGGACAGCACAAGAGAAACATCTTAAATAAATTTCCCTTCCACAGTGTCTCCAGGCATTTTCATTCACACCACCACAGTAACCCAGACTCCTTCTCCATAACCTTGATTGACTCTATTGGTGAGACTTCACCCAACGCCCATGAAAATCTCAAAAAAAAGAGAAATGTATTGGATCCAAGTACTCAAAACCCTTATTCCAGAAGGACTGAATGAAGTACTGGAAAAGGTTTACTGAATGTTGGATCCACATATAGCCGCTATAGTTTTTAAATGTCGCTCTCTTTTTATTATTATTATTATTATTATTATTATTATTATTATTACTATTATTCATTTTAAATTTATGTATTTATTTATTTTTATTTTATTATTATTATTTTTTATATATATACATTTTTATTATTATTATTATTATTATTATTATTTACACATATTTTTTATAAACTTTTTATTACCACGTTATCTCCCTCACACTCCAAAATGTTTGTTTACCTCATTATTACTGATGTCCAAAAACTAAATTGTGTGCTGGCTTGCTGTGCCGGGATTTGAACCTGGGTCGCCTGTGTCGGAGGCAGAGCCCTTGACCATTACACTATGTAGCCACTATAGGCAGCAGCCATCACGCCAGTGTGTAAGTTTTCACACCTGGTACTTTTCCATCTCTACTCCGCCCCACAGCAATGACATCATACGTTCCACATGGCAGTTGCTGATTGGTGGAAAAGCTTACACTCCCCCTTCTTAAGACACTGGAGCATTCTATGTGATTACAGAGGCGCTCAGTGTGGTTTTGATGCTGTTAAGGTAAGCCAGTGTTCAGGCAACGCTGGTCTGTTGTTTGATTGTCTTATTGTTCTATTGTTTTATTGTTTAACAGAGATCATTATCACTACCATTTCTAGTACTATTATACTTTGATTGACCTCGTCCTCACCCTGGTAATAATACATATGTTTACCCTATATTCTATAGATAATAATATGTATATATATATATTTTACTTTATATTTTTGTTCTGTATTTTTACTCCATATTTTTACTCTATATATTTTTACTCTTTGTCCTTTTAGCTGCAAATACGTTTTTACCTCTCTTGGTGACACATTTGCCCTCCCCCGTCTTTCTTTAAATTTAGACCCAATACTGAATCAACAGGTAGCTCCCATTTATTATTATATACCACTTGATCCCATTAACCACTTGAGGACCCACCCTTTACCCCCCCTTAAGGACCAGCGCTGTCTTAGCTGATCTGTGCTGGGTGGGCTCTGCAGCCCCCAGCACAGATCAGCGTGCAGGCAGAGCGACCAGATCGCCCCCCTTTTTTCCCCACTAGGGGGATGATGTGCTGGGGGGGTGTGATCGCTCCTGCCTGCCGGGTGTTGCAGGGGGGCACCTCAAAGCCCCCCTCCGCGGCGAAATCCTCCCCCTCCCTCTCCTACCTGGCCCTCCCTGGAGATCCGGGCTGCACAGGACGCTATCCGTCCTGTGCAGCCAGTGACAGGCTGTCTCCTGTCACATGGCGGCGATCCCCGGCCGCTGATTGGCCAGGGATCGCCGATCTGCCTAACGGCGCTGCTGCGCAGCAGCGCCGTACAAATGTAAACAAAGCGGATTATTTCCGCTTGTGTGTACATTTAGCCTGCGAGCCGCCATCGGCGGCCCGCAGGCTATTCACGGAGCCCCCCGCCGTGAATTGACAGGAAGCAGCCGCTCGCACGAGCGGCTGCTTCCTGATTAATCAGCCTGCAGCTGGCGACGCAATACTGCGTCGCTGGTCCTGCAGCTGCCACTTTGCCGACGCACGGTATAAGCGTGCGGTCGGCAAGTGGTTAAGGAACATATTAATTTACATGCATTTATTCACCTGATCAAATGTACCTCTATTTATAACTGTTGCATGAAAAGCAAAAGGAATACAGTGGCCAGTAGAGCTAATAGGCTAAATCCCGAGTTTTCTACATGAAAATGTTCTGCATAAAATCACTTTGCATAGAATTGCATGATTTAAGAGCATAATAAGTACCTCTGAATATGTTTTGACGTTCATATAGTTATGTTTTGACATTGAATTGTTTGTGAACATGAGTGATACTCACAAAACCTGCCTTACACTATGTCCTCTGACACTTTGTTTTCAGCTGTATGCTCCTTTTTGATTGGCCTGATGAAGCGGGATTGAGCCCGTGAAACGCGTTGCCTATTTTTACTGTGGAGTATAAATAAATTGTTGTTTGACTGTTGATGCCACAGTCCTTCCTTTGTTTGCTTTGTCCGCATGGATGGGATAGGCCCACCACTGCCCCATCGGTTTTAAGCTCGTTTAAGTGACTTTTATTCTATTGGCGCCTCTGGAAAGCTTCTACATATAGCTACCTTTTGTGTTCAGTGAACTCACCTCACTGCATATATAACTACCTTTGGGTTGAGTGAACTCACCTCACTGCACATAGCTACCTTTTGTGTTCAGTGAACTCACCTCACTGCATATATAACTACCTTTGGGTTGAGCGAACTCACCTCACTGCATATCTACCTTTTCTCTTGAGTGAACTCACCTCACTGCATATACCTAGCTTCCCCCCGATATGGACAAAATGGACAAACCAGGTAGAGGAAGAGGTAGAGGAAGACCCAGAGGAAGGCCATCTGGCACTGGCAGGTCTGTGCGAGGTGGTGTTGCTGTGATTTCGTGCGGACCTGGACCAAAGTACAGTGCTTAGAAGAAGGCACGTGTCATCACTTCCCAAAATTGTGAGGACGTGCTTGAGTATTTAACACAGAAGACCTCATCTCCAGCAGCCAGTGCTACCAGCGCTAGTACAAGCACCACATCCGCTGCATTTGACACTTCGCAGGAGTTATTTGGTGGTGGTGGTGGTGAAATCACTGATTCACAGCCACTACTGCAACAACAAGAAGAAGGCGCAGGTACACCACCTCATACGTCTGAGTTAGGTGGCGATAGTATGGACGTAATGTGTGAGGAGGGGCATGATGATCCACCTGAAGTTGGTGCAGTTGTGGAGTTGTCTGAGGAAAGCGAAGCTGGGCAAGAGGATTATGATGACGATTATACGGATGCCACGTATGTTCCCAATAGAGGAGATCACCAGGGGGACAGTTCAGAGGGGTAGGCAGAGAGGAGTAGGAGGAGACGACTCCATGATAGAAGCAGAGGGAGCTCGTCCTCAGAAACAGCTGGGGGCAGTGTCCGGTGCCATGTATCGCCAGCTATGGCCAGCCAGCCAGCCAGCCAACATGCCCTTCAACGTCAGCTGCTGATGCCACCGTAGCGCCATCACCCCAGGGGGGCTCAGCGGTTTGGAAATGTTTTAACGTGTGTGTCTCAGATCGGAGCAAAGCCATCTGATGTCTCTGCCAGCAAAAATTGAGCCGTGGAAAGGCCAACTCTCACGTAGGGACAAGTGCCTTACGAAGGCACCTGGAGAGAAGGCACAAACAGCTATGGGAAGAACACCTGAGGAAAAGCAGCACCCCTCAAAAGACAAGCCACCCTCCTTCTCCTCTTCCTTCTTCAGGTGCATCGTCTTCATCCGCTTTCTCCCTTGAACCTTCACAGCCACCCTCCTTCACACTGCCTCTGCCCTTGAGCGGTTCCTGCTCCTCTGCCCACAGCAGTAGCCAGGTGTCCGTGAAGGAAGTCTGAGTGGAAGAAGCCAATTTCGGCCAGTCACCCTCTTGCCCGGCGTCTGACAGCTGTTGTGGCGGAACTATTAGCTCGCCAGCTATTACCATACAAGCTGGTGAAGTCAGAGGCTTTCTGTAAATTTGTGGCCATTGGGACACCGCAGTGGAAGATACCAGGCCGCACTTATTTTTCACGAAAGGCCATACCCAAACTGTACCGTGCAGTTCAGAGGCAAGTGGTGCCATCTATTGCGAAGAGCGTTGGGTCAAGGGTCCACCTGACCACGGATGCCTGGTCTGCCAAGCACGGACAGGGCTGCTACATTACGTACACAGCCCATTGGGTCAACCTGGTGACCGATGGCAGCAAGCAGGGAGTACGTGGCTGTTCAGCGGACCGACTTGTCACACCTCCACGGCTTGCAGGCAGGCCTCCTGCCACCTCCTCTCCTTCTCCTCCAGCTACATCCTCTTCGCTGTCAACCTCCTCCTCCTCAGCTGAGTGTCAGTTGAACTCTAGCGGTGCTGCCATCTCCTCTTCCTCTCCAGCTACACAGCCCCATCTCCTCAAAGCCTACGCTGCATGCCAGGTACGACGTTGTCACACAATTTTAGACATGTCTTGCCTCAAAGAGGAGAGTCACACTGGAGCAGCTCTCCTGGCTGCTCTTAACAAACAGGTGGAGCAATGGCTGACCCCCCACCAGCTGGAGATTGGCAACGTGGTGTGTGACAACGGCAGCAATCTCCTTTCCACTTTGAATTTGGGAAAGCTGACACATGTACCCTGCATGGCACATGTGCTGAATCTGGTCGTGCAAAGATTTGTCTCAAAGTACCCAGGCTTAGAGGACGTCCTGAAGCAGACCAGGAAGTTGTGTGGGCATTTCAGGTGGTCTTATATGGCCATGGCACGCTTTGCGGACATTCAGCGGAAAAACAACTTGCCGGTGAGACGCTTGATATGCGATAGCCGGACTCGCTGGAATTCCACCCTGCTCATGTTCTCTCGCCTGCTAGACCAGGAGAAAGCCGTCACCCAGTACCTGTACAACTACAGTAGAAGGACACAATCTGGGAAGATGGGGATGTTGTGGCCCAACAGCTGGACACTGATGCGAAATGCATGCAGGACCATGCAGCCGTTTGAGGAGGTGACCAACCTGGTGAGTCGCGCTGAAGGCACCATCAGCGACTTGATCCCCTACGCTTACTTCCTGGAGCGTGCCGTGCGTAGAGTGGTGGATGAAGCTGTGGAGGAGCGGGAACAGGAACAGCTACGGCAGGAGGAGTCGTGGGACCAATTTTCAGCCCAACCACAGGTTTCCTCAACACCTGCGGCACCACAGAGGGGGGAGGAGGAGGAAGAAGAGGAGTCGTGTGGGGAAGGAGAGGAGTCAGACTCGGATGATTATGAGGAAGGTGTTTCTGTGGAGGAGGAAGAGGCGGCAGCGGCAGAAGAACAACCGCAGCAGCCGTCACAGGGGGCTTCTGCTGCTCCACGTTCCCGTGGTATTGTTCGTGGCTGGGGGGAGGAAGAGGAGTTGCGTGACGTCACTGTGGAAGAGCAAGAGGAGATGGACAGTACGTCTGGATCTGACTTTGTGCAGATGGCCTCTTTCATGTTGTCCAGCCTGTTGAGGGGCCCCCGTATCAAAAAACTCAAGGCGAATGACCTGTACTGGGTGGCCACGCTACTAGACCCTCGGTACAGGCACAAAGTGGCAGACCTGTTAGCAACTCAACACAAGGCGGAAAGGATGCAGCACTTGCAGAACAAGCTGTCAATGATGCTTTACAATGCATTTAAGGGTGATGTGACAGTTCAACGCAATAAAGGTACCACTGGCAGTATTCCTCCTCCTCCTCACCAGTCCACGCAGGCAAGGACAGGACGCTCCAGCGATCTCGGGGTGATGTCGGACATGCGGACATTCTTTAGTCCAACGCCTCGCAGTAGCCCTTCGGGATCCACCCTCCACCAACGCCTGGACCGGCAGGTAGCCGACTACCTGGCCTTAAGTGTGGATGTACACACTGCGACTGCGAGCAGCGACGATGAACCCTTGCTCTACTGGTTGCGCATGCTTGACCTGTGGCCAGAGCTGTCCCAATTTGCCATACAACTTCTCTCTTGCCCTGCCGCAAGCGTCCTGTCAGAAAGGACCTTCAGTGCAGCTGGAGGCATTGTCACTGAGAAGAGAAGTCGCCTAAGTCATGACAGTGTTCAGTACCTGACCTTTATCAAAATGAATGAGGCATGGATCCCTGAGGGCTATTGCACGACCGAAGACTAAGTCAGTCCCTACACACAGCATCTCTGCCTGCAGGCCGCTTGACTGCCTTCTCCGCCACCACCACCAGGGTCCAGGACTCTAGGCGGATTCCAGAATTTTTAAGGCCGCTGCTAGCAGCGGCCGCTATACTGATTTTTCTGGGGCGTGCACATGCCTGCCTAATTTTTCTGGCTGAACTGCAGGCGGCTGCAACAAAAAAACAAAAGGCATGTACATGTGCCCATCCCCCTTCGTGATCATTACCTTGCCGCGGTGAAGGGGCTTGCTTATCACAATGAAGCAATGACCGCCGGCTATATGAGTGTCTCAGGTGGGGGTGGCACACCAAAGATAATAAGGTCGTTGTTTCATTGTGGTCAGACCAAATTTGATCAGTCACTGTTCTGTCATTCAGCTACATCAGCCCGGCGACCATATGGGCTGGAAAACCAACATCACCTGCACTCTCGTCATGGTGCGCACCAGTCCAGCACGCCCGTCACTACACAAACGGCTGTTTGCAGTCACTGCATACCTTTCACTGCATCTGTGACTGCACATTATACCTGGCAGTCAGTGCATAACTTGCACTTGAATGGATACAGTTTTAAACAATTGAAAAATACAACCATCTACATTTTCAAACAATTTAAAAATACAACCATCTACATTTTAAAACAATTGAAAAATACAACCATCTACATTTTAAAACAATTTAAAAATACAACCATCTACATTTTCAAACAATTTAAAAATACAACCATCTACAGTTTCAAATAATTGAAAAAAAAAGGTAAAAAACTTGCCCTCTGTAAAGAAACGCGGAAGAGCCGCCGCCATGAGTCGGCGGGAGGCGGCTCTTTCCGCACGTGGCATGGCGGAGCACGGAGAGGCAGTCGCCTCCACTCAGTGTGAGGCGGCTGTCTCCATATGGGGCATGGCGGAGCGCGGAGAAACCGCCGCGTTGGATGCGGCGGTTAGCGCGCATGGCCCCATTGCTGAGGCACCGCAGAGCGGTGCTGGTGTGTCTGGGACACGTAGTCCCTCTAGGCTTAGAGTGACGCGCGCGCGTGCACTAAGGAAGGAAATATATGACAGCCAGAAGTGAGTCAGCTGACCAGGCTGGTCAGCTGACACTGGCTCCACATCTCATTGGTCCAGCACTTAGGGAGGTGCTGGAGAGATGCCTGTGTATATATACTGCTGGCTGTTCAGTTGCTGGTTGTCTGGCGTTGCGAACACAACGTGGTAGCACTCAGACCTTAGGCAGATCCTAAAGTGTGCCGGGACCAGCTGGAGCTGTAATCCTACACTTAGCTAGATTCTGTTGATAGTTTAAAGTACTAGTTTGATTGTGAATATCTGTTATGACCTGTTTGCCTGTCTGACCATTCTTCTGAACTCTGATCTTGTACCTTGTTATATCTGATACTCTGTTGCCGAACCCCGGCTCGTCTTTAGACTCCGCACCTGCCTCCTGATTCTGTACCCCGATATATCTGATACCCTGTTGCCAACCCTGCCTGTACTTTAGACTCCGCTTCTGCCTTCTGAATCTGTACCTTATCTGTCCGTGTGTTTACACCTGGCTTGTCCGACCTCGAGAACCGACCTTACTGTTAGAGGCAACCGCACTTCCTCTTGAGTGTCACTTTCGTTCTGTCGTTCCTTCTCTCTGCCTTACTCCTCCCTCCGGGAGAGTCCTGAAGGAATTGTGCAGTACTCCTTACTGCTCTGAGGCCCAGTCCTCTCATTATTACTGTTTGCACCAAACACTCTACTCAGGTGTCCAGAGGTTAGTTTGTATATCGGATTATCGGTTATACTGCAGATCTTCTATAATCTGGTATATATCTGTATTCCCAGTGATACTGCAGATAACCGGTAATCAGATCCTTTCTGTGCTACACCGATCGTTACACCCTCCGTAAAAAACATTCTTGGCAAATGCTTTCGACTTGGTTTGTCTTCCGCTGGGTCAAGGGTCCATCTGATCACAGATGCCTGGTCTGCAAAGCACGGTCAGGGCAGCTACAGCATGGGTCTCAGCAGGCTCCCACTTCGGGCCGGAATCCAACCTTCATTCCCCGCCCATTAATTACCCGTGGTGACAATGTCAGACTTGCCCGCCTCCATATGATTCTCGTGAAAGGAATGTGGTGTCATCTTTGCCCACCATAACTAGTTCTCGTTAAAGTATGTAAAGCACATTCATTTCAAATACAGCAAGCCCTCGATAGTCCTCCTGTATTGTTATTTTTGGTCACTACCTCGGGGCGGGCATGCCTGCCTGCTGCCCTCCTTGCCTGGATGTGTGGTGGGAGCCGTTTGTTAGGCTACAACTCCGGACCGGAATCACACCAGGAAGGGTTCCCCCGCCATTAGCCATGGTCAGTGGTCACAATGGCAGACTTGACCTCCATAACAGATTCTCGCCGGAGACCAACCTGGTGAATCGCAGTGAAGGCACCATCAGACTTGCCCTCCATAACGGATTCCCATTAAAGGATTTAAAGTTGATTCATTACAATTAGGGCCTCAAAAGGTCATCCTGAGTCCTGTATTGTTATTTTTGGTCACTACCTCGGGGCGGGCGTGCATGCCTGCCTGCTGCCCTCCTTGCCTGGATGTGTGGTGGTAGCCGTTTCTCAGGCTCCAACTCCGGAACGCAATACAACCATCTACATTTTAAAACAATTGAAAAATACAACCATCTACATTTTCAAACAATTTAAAAATACAACCATCTACATTTTAAAACAATTTAAACATACAACCATCTACATTTTAAAACAATTTAAAAATACAACCATCTACAGTTTCAAACAATTGAAAAAAAAAGGCAAAAAACTTGCCCTCCGTAAAACATTCTTGGCAAATGCTTTCGACTTGGTTTGTCTTCCGCTGGGTCAAGGGTCCATCTGATCACAGATGCCTGGTCTGCAAAGCACGGTCAGGGCAGCTACAGCATGGGTCTCAGCAGGCTCCCACTTCGGGCCGGAATCCAACCTTCATTCCCCGCCCATTAATTACCCGTGGTGACAATGTCAGACTTGCCCGCCTCCATATGATTCTCGTCAAAGGGATGTGGTGTCATCTTTGCCCGCCATAACTGGTTCTCGTTAAAGGATTTAAAGTACATTCATTTCAAATACAGCAAGCCCTCGATAGTCCTCCTGTATTGTTGTTTTTGGTCACTACCTCGGGGCGGGCGTGCATGCCTGCCTGCTGCCCTCCTTGCCTGTGTAGTGGTAGCCGTTGCTCAGGCTCCACACCGGATTCCATCCCTCATTCCCCGGCCATTACCCGGGGTCACAAATGGCAGACTTGCCTGCCTCCATATGATTCTCGTGAAAGGAATGTGGTGTCATCTTTGCCCGCCATAACTGGTTCTCATTAAAGGATTTAAAGTACATTCATTTCAAATACAGCAAGCCCTCGATAGTCCTCCTGTATTGTTATTTTTGGTCACTATCTCGGGGCGGGCGTGCATGCCTGACTGCTGCCCTCCTTGGATGTGTAGTGGTAGCCGTTGCTCAGGCTCCACACCGGATTCCATCCCTCATTCCCCGGCCATTACCCGGGGTCACAATGCCAGACTTGCCCGCCTCCATAGGATTCTCATTGTAGCGGTACTGAACAAGTACCGCTACAAGTAGAAAATGTAATTTAAAAACAAAACGTAAACTTTTTAACAATGCCATGGAAAGTTGAGAAGGCAGTCACACATTACCTGACATCACTGAGTGAGGAAGAGCAATCTCGCCATGTTGCGCAGCGCAGTAGTCCAGCATGGCCGTCACTACACAAACAGCTGGTAACTTGCGGTGCGTTACACAGTTAGTTTGGTGCGTCAGTGTGAAGCAGTACTCTAATTACACTACCTGATTGATGTATACACATGCAAGATGTTTGAAAGCACGTTAGGCCTGCAATTTATCATTCAATGTGATTTCTGCCCTTAAATCGCTGTTTTGCTTCACACCCAGACTTTTGGCGTGTATCCCACTCCGCCACGCCCCCCTCCAGGTGTTAGACCCCTTGAAACATCTTTTCCATCACTTTTGGGGCCAGCATAATTTTTTCTATTTTTCAAAGTTCGCCTCCCCATTGAAGTCTGTTGCGGTTCGCGAACTTTTCTGCGAACCGAACCTTCCGCGGAAGTTCGCGAACCCGGTTCGCAAACCTAAAATCGGAGGTTCGGCCCATCACTATTCCAGATACCTGGATAAACCCGGAATGCACTATCCGAGCTAACTCAGATACCTATTAGGTATCTGGAAATCAGTCCAGATCCTTAGTTTGGGTACCCGGATCCGGATAGCGTAACCACGAAGATGATGTCCATGATTTTGATTTTAGTCAGTGTGACAGTCAGACTCAGTGCTGCAGCTTCTAGGCTAGGTTAGGGCCTGCTGTGTGCACAGGCTAGGCCTGCTGCCAGCCTTAGCTACAGTATAGCTTGTAGGTTATTAGGGATTAGATTACTGTACTACTACTAGTCTTATATTGTGTGTAGTTGGCTGTTAAAGAGAGTACTACTACTGTGTTAGCTTCATTTACTTCAGATAGTTACTGCAGTGCTGCTGTTAAAGTCAGTCAGTGTGTGACAGATAGAAAGTTAGTGTGTGCTCCTGTCACTCCATCAGTTGAAGTTCTACTAGTACTACTACAACTAGTCTACTACTACCAGTTATATATAGTTAATTTGTATTGAGTTAGCTTACATTAATTGCAGTGCTGTTACAGTGTGTGAGAAATAGACAGACAGTTAGTGTGTCAGTGTGTGCTACTCTGCTGTCACTCCATTAGTTGAAGTTCTACTACTGCTACTATCTACTAGTACTACTGATTTGAATAAAGTACAAGTACCCCATTTCATTTGGACATATATGAAGTTGTACTATGTCTGCTAGCACTGGCAGCCGGGGGAGGGGCAGCATGAAAAGCAAGGGCAAGAGGAGAGGGAGCAGCATTGCCGCCACCATCGGCAGTTCTGCCGCAACAGTGTCCATTCCGCCACTAGCCACTCTCCTTGGACGCACTGGACGCCCAGCTGTTAGGGGGAGTCACATTGCAGAGGTGCAGCAGCGTGTAGCGGCCATTTTCCAGCAAGGTCATCGGCACACATTGGAAGAGAAAGACGCCAGGTCTGTGATGGAGCTGATGGTGGATGAGCAGGCCACCACCAGCTCTACAACAGAGATCTCTACCCACCACACAGAACAATCTTCTGCTTCCAGTCTGCCACTGTCATCAGCTATTACGTCACTAAAATAGCTGTACTGTATTTTGTTGAAAAAAAAAAACTGTTTAATTTTTTTTAAGATATCTGGGCTACAAACTGTGATGTCCCAGTTGTGCATTGGACACAATGGGTATCATTCATAAAGCATTTCCGCATGCGGAAATGCATAAAACAGCTGACTTTACCGAACACTCGGCAAAGTCAGCATTCATAAAGGCTCTTTCCGCATGAAAAAAGGACACTACCGAGCAGAGCGATACATTTCCGCCTTGTGCGGAGTTTTTCTAGATTTATCTAGAAAAAGTAACAAACACGTCCATTCATAAAGATTAGAGCAAGCGGTATGCGGAAGGAAAATACTGCTTGCTCGACAGTAGCGATAGGCGGGCGGATTACTTGTAAATGAATGGGACGGACCTCCCAAGCAGCATCAGACAGAGGAGCGCACGGAGGGAATCGGGCAGCTTTTATGTTTCCGCATGTCTTCCGCCACACTACCGCCAGCTTCCTCCAGAAAACCTCCGCACTTGTATCGCAACAGGCTACTTTTTTATGAATGACCACCCTGAAGTCATAAGCACCGCTTGCGGAGAAGAACGGTGTTTTCCCGCACTACCGACTGGTCCTTTATGAATGATAGCCAATGAGGGCTGCATGACCGCTGTCTGGAACCTCCTGATGTTAATTTACAGCCATTTCAGTTCGAATCCAGATATCTGGATTTATCCAGATTTTGTACTAACTGGATCTGGAACAACCCAGATATCAAAAAGAGGTATCCAGATATCTGGATTTATCCAGATTTTTTACTATCTGGATCCGGAACAACCCAGATATCAAAAAGAGGTATCCGAGCACCACTACATTTGGTTACATATGCTCTAAGATATCCTTAGGTTCAAAATGTGTTTGTTTCTATTTACTGCAAATAATAATAATGCTAAAAAGAAGCCTATTATAAAAGAAAAGTGTTCATCCATCAGCATATAAGCTAATAATGAGCAAGCACGGATTGGGTGAATGTGGGGGTCACCCTCTACTACCAGTTAGAGTGGGGCCGAACCTCCAATTTTAGGTTCGCGAACCGGGTTCGCGAACTTCCGCGTAAGGTTCGGTTCGCGTAAAAGTTCGCGAACCGCAATAGACTTCAATGGGGATGCGAACTTTGAAAAAAAAAAAATTATGCTGGCCACAAAAGTGATGGAAAAGATGTTTCAAGGGGTCTAACACCTGGACCCCCAGGTGGAGGAGTGGGATACATGCCAAAAGCCCCCGGGAAAAATCTGGATTTGACGCAAAGCAGCGTTTTAAGGGCAGAAATCACATTGAATGCTAAATGACAGGCCTAAAGTGCTTTAAAACATCTTGCATGTGTATACATCAATCAGGTAGTGTAATTAAGGTACTGCTTCACACTGACACACCAAACTCACCGTGTAACGCACCGCAAACACTTGGAAGCATTGGACCAATTAGAGATTGTAAAATTTATTTAGCAAAAACTGGATCACCGCAGTAATGTTTGACCAATCATAATAATGATTTTCCGGTTTTCTGATTTCTTTTTCTCTGATTTCTGTTTTCCATTTTAACCCAAAAAGTTTTTTAATTTTTATGCATTCTCTGTTGCAAAAAATGACTAATAGTATTCTCCTTTAACATTGGAATGGCGAAAAATGGAAAATCAGAAAACGAGAAAATTAAAAAAAACAGAAATTGGCATTGGCGGAAATCGTAAGTTCAGCAGAACAGGAAATGGGCATTTCCGACCATCCCTGAGTACAGTACTTTGTATTAAATATTTTTCTACAAATGTTTTTGGATTGTGGAATGAATCATCTGAGTTTTGATTTATCCTTATGGGGAAATTCGCTTTGATAGGAGTGCTTTGGATTACCAGCATGTTTCCGTAATAAATTATGCTCGCAAACCAGAATTCCGCTGCAATTCTTTTTCCGTATACATAAAGCCTATTTCAAGATTTTTATTTTAATCTATTTCATAATGCCTAATCCCCCTACTTAAACCAACAATGTATTTACCACTCACCAAAACTTCATCCAAACCCACCCACACCGAGTCCTCAACTTTGAGGGCCACCGTGACTCCACCCTCTGAATGACATGGTTGAATTCTCCTGAACACAGTACTGGGGTCAACAGGCCCCTCCCAAAACCCACTATTAGAGCTCCCCAAACCCGCCATCTGTCCCTCAGTGCTATCTCTGCCCCTTCGATATTATACAACACAGCCAACCACCACTTTTTTAAATCCGAGATAGAGATTACAGGCTGAAAATAAAAATGGGGAAGTGCAAAGATGTTTTTGCTTTCATTAACCTGGGTTCAGCAGAGTGTTATATAAGCAGAGAACACGGATATGAATAACCACAATATTTGCATACAGAGTCCCTGGGGTGTCCCCTCCCCCGTCACCCTCTATATAGATGGCATTGTACAGGAGACGTCTTCTAGTTTGTATCAGACCCTCCAGAAACATGAAGATGGTTTCTCCCAGTTATCTGCTGGCCGTCATCTTAATTTCTATTCAGGGTGAGAGATGAGGCTCCTCCCATCACTCTGTGCACATCCATCTATACATTGTACAATACATACACACATCAGCACTGATAGGGAGATAAACATGTATGAATAATGACTGTGTCTCTTCCCATCCTCAGGATCCTGTGGGCAGATTGTGATGACTCAGACTCCAGAGTATATCGCTGTGTCTCCAGGAGAGAAGGTCACCATCACATGTACATCCGGACAGAGTTTAGACAGTGGTGGTAGCTACTTAGCCTGGTACCAGCAGAAGCCAAACCAACCCCCCAAGCTTCTTATCTATTTTGCCAACAGAGTCCAGCCAGGGACTCCAGCCAGGTTCACTGGTTCAGGATCTGGAAGGGAATATAAACTGATCATCAATGAAGTGAATGCAGAGGATGAAGGAGCTTATTGCTGCCAGCAGCATGGTTGGTTCCCTCTCACACAGTGATACAGAGCTGTACAAAAACCTCCTTCCTCTTTTCTAAGGAAAATGTATATTTGTGAATGTTGAGATGTTATATCGGTTTCAATGGTAAAAATAAATAATTGAAATGGGTATATATTTGTTTTTTGTTAAGTTGCCTAATAATTATGCACAGTAATAGTCACCTGCAAACACAGATATCCCCCTAAAATCGCTAAAACTAAAAACAAACTAAAAACTAATTTCAAAAATATTCAGCTTTGATATTAATGAGTTTTTTGGGTTCATTGAGAACATGGTTGTTGTTCAATAATAAAATTATTCCTCAAAAATACAACTTGCCTAATAATTCTGCACTCCCTGTATTTGTGCACTGCACAAAGTTGGCCTTTATGGAAGAGTGGCAAGAAGAAAGCCATTGTTAACAGAAAAGCATAAGAAGTCCCGTTTGCAGTTTGCCACAAGCCATGTGGGGGACACAGCAAACATGTGGAAGAAGGTGCTCTGGTCAGATGAGACCAAAATGGAACTTTTTGGCCAAAATGCAAAACGCTATGTGTGGTGGAAAACGAACACTGCACATCACTCTGAACACACCATCCCCACTGTCAAATATGGTGGTGGCAGCATCATGCTCTGGGGATGCTTCTCTTCAGCAGGGACAGGGAAGCTGGTCAGAGTTGATGGGAAGATGGATGGAGCCAAATACAGGGCAATCTTGGAAGAAAACCTCTTGGAGTCTGCAAAAGACTTGAGACTGGGGCAGAGGTTCACCTTCCAGCAGGACAATGACCCTAAACATAAAGCCAGGGCAACAATGGAATGGTTTAAAACAAAACATATCCATGTGTTAGAATGGCCCAGTCAAAGTCCAGATCTAAATCCAATAAAGAATCTGTGGCAAGATCTGAAAACTGCTGTTCACAAACGCTGGCCATCTAATCTAACTGAGCTGAAGCTGTTTTGCAAAGAAGAATGGGCAGGGATTTCAGTCTCTAGATGTGCAAAACTGGTAGAGACATACCCTAAAAGACAGGCAGCTGTAATTGCAGCAAAAGGTGGTTCTACAAAGTATTGACTCAGAGGGCTGAATATTTACGCACACCCCACTTTGCACTTATTTTCTTTCTAAATGTTTGGAATCATGTATGATTTTCGTTCCACTTCTCACGTGTACACCACTTTGTATTGGTCTTTCACTTGGAATTCCAATAAAATTGATTCATGTTTGTGGCAGTAATATGACAAAATGTGGAACACTTCAAGGGGGCCAAATACTTTTGCAAACCACTGTATTTTTAACCACTTCTGTACCAGCAATCTGGCCCCTTAAAGACCAGAGACTGCCGGTATCAAAGAACAGAGCCTCCCAACAATTGCCGCACATACCTACTGCTCCCGCCAGTGACGTCGATCTCACATCAAGGCCCCTCTCTCTGTCGTCGCTATAATGGCAGAGATGTGTGAGCTGGTCAGGAGCCGCTTTCATTGCCTCCTGACCCTGTCCATCAATGTAAACCAATGGGATTGGTTCACAGTAATGACATGGTCAGGAGCCAAGGAAATCGTCTCCTGACTGGCTGTGCTGTCATGTAGACAGCAGGGCGAGTGATCTGCGATGGGGAGAGAGCGATGCGATTGGCGGTAGCAGGGGGAGCGTGCGGCGGGATGATTGAAATCTACGCCCTGGCAGAGATAAGAGCATCAAAACAGGGTGTAGATTTTAATCATCAAGGTCCGGAAGTGGTTAAGAAGCTTACAAATTTGATACAATACAGATGTCATTTTTCATGATTGAATCAATTACAGGCAAATCGTTTCAACTGACTACAAGCAAGAGAACCTTTCTGGATTTTTGGACATAACCCATGACAACAAGAATTAAACTGTAGAGAAAATCACCTTGCAAATATTTTTTTTTCCTTTTTGACTTTACATGTTAATGCTGAAATTGTATGCTATACAGTATATCTAAATGGTAGTCTTTTGAAAATTTTTCTTGTACTATTATGTGCATTTTCTCTTAAGACTTACATGTATGTCTATTACTGATTTTATGGCCATTACTGTAGCATTTTCAGATATGTATTCATTTATGTATCTATATCCTTATTTTATGATGATATTTTTTCTTTTCACGTTATCCTATTTTTACTATGTTTTTATTTGATTTAATCTTTTTTAAACTTAAAGGACTTACGAGGCGAAATAGTCCAAAAAGTTAAATACCTGTATGAAATATCAATGCACGGAGGGTGCCGTCCGCGCCCTCCGTGCCGTTCCGCCGGGTCCCCGCATCTCAATGTGCCCCCCCGGCCGGTCCCGACCCCACAGCCTGGGTCGGGCTCTCCTTCCTCCTCTAAGATGGCCGCCAGAGCTGGCCGCGGCTGAGCAGTCCGCATATGCGGCTGCGCAGTCCGCATATGCGCGAGTGCAGCTGCGCAGCTCTAGGGCCTCCCCCCCGATCCACGCTATAGGCCGTCTCCTGTTGCGTGGATCAAGGGGAAGGCCCTAGAGCTGCGCAGCCGCACTCGCGCATATGCGGACTGCGCAGCCGCGGCCAGCTCCGGCGGCCATCTTAGTGGAGGAAGGAGAGCCCGACCCGGGCTGTGGGGTCGGGACCGGCCGGAGGGGCACATTGAGATGCGGGGACCCAGCGGAACGGCACGGAGGGCGCGGACGGCGCCCTCCGTGCATTGATATTTCATACAGGTATTTAACTTTTTTGGACTATTTCGCCTCGTAAGTCCTTTAAGGCACTTTTATCTTTGCACAATTAGCATTTTCTATAATGCTCACTAAAAGGGAGCAATAATGACAACAAACCCCCAAACTCATGTTATTATGTACATGGCTTAAAGTGGACCTGAACTCTTGTACAGGACAGACGGAAAACATAGAGAAATGCAACCTGTATGCAGGTGCGGATTTACATCACAGGAGCCTATAGGCACCCTAGACTCCACCCTCCACAAACCTACAAACACCTGCCGAACTGCACCACAAGTGTGCTGACTGGCCCCGCTGTCACATCTCCCTTACTTAGCTTGCCCACCTTACCTACAGGTGCCCCTGAATATTAGGTAGCTAGAGGAACCTCAGTATTTAGTAGCTAGTGGTGCGTCCGACTGAAGGGAGCACTGGTTAGTGGAATGCACAGAACTGAGTGAATAACCTCTCATGTACTCTCTGCTCAGGACTCTGCATAGGTAAGGAGGCAGGCACAAGGAGAGGGAAGTAGGAACCCTTTCCATCAGCAGGCGCCTGTAGGCACGTGCCTACAGTGCCTTATGGTAAATCTGGCCCTGCCTGTATGTATTTAGATAGTTTAGCTTGTCTAATTCCCCCTCATCTGTGACTAAGCATAAATGGTCATTTGAACTCTCAGCGGTGTCAGCTGACTAGCAGCTATTTTGTATATACAGGATGTTAATCCTATGTCTGCTTCCATGAAAGGACAAAGTAAACACACTGTAGATTTATTGCAGGATTGGTATTAGCTGTAACAAAGAAATGTTTTTTAGAGCACAGATGAAGTTCTTAGTTCAGGTCTGCTTTAACCACTTCAGGACCTCAGGCTTACACCCCCCTAGTGACCAGGCCATTTTTCACAATACAGGGCTGTGCAGCTTTGTCAGCGTGCTGCACAGCCCTACAACTAAGCACACAAATGAATGTATCCTCCTTTTCTTGTCCTTAATAGGACACACTGTAGGAGGTCTCTGATCACTGCTGCGATCTTTTTTTTTTAATTAAAAAAAGGGGAGGCTTTTACCTTCCTCCTTCCTCCCTGTGCCATAGGACGGCGATCGGCACTCATCCACGCCATTCATAGGCATCAGCCTATGAGAGGACACGCATTAGGAGCGGCACTGAGTGACAGCCGAGTGTCCCCCGTACAGCGCTGCAGGAGATCACAGCGCTGTACAAAGGTAAACAAAGGGGATTCTTTCCCCTTTCGGCAGAAAACAGTTTGCTAGCCATGAACGCGGCTAGCAGGCTGATCATGGAGGGGAGCTCCGTGAACCGGCAGGGAACGATCGCTCATGCGTGCGCGCGTTCCCTGTAAAACTGCAGCTCCAGGACCTGACGCCAATCGGTGTTAGGCGGTCCTGGGGCTGACGCCACGGTCACGCCCATCAGCATGACGCGGTCGCTAGGTAGGTAATAGAAGTAGACATGTTTACACATGTGCGCCCTCTTTTGCACACCTACTGTATATCTTTCTAAGCATAGTTCTGCACGTTCATATGCTCACTTGCACAATCACTTTCTAACCAGAGGTTACATTTTGGTGCAAAAATCTACGCACATCTTGAATAGATTTAGTGCGTATAAGGACACTACACAAACATTGTCAACTGCTATAAGGTTCAGACACTTGGTAAGTGTGTTTAATCATCCCTCCCAACTTTTTGAGATGTGAAAGAGACATTTTAGACACGCCCCTGTCACACCTCTAATCACGCCCCCACCACACCCCTAGCCATACATACCTCTAAAAATTCATAAGCAAAAGATGTAATTTTAGAATTCAAAACACATTGGTCCTTTCTATTATCACTAGTCAGGCCCGAATTTACAACACAGGAGCCTATAGGCACAGATGTCCTGGCACCCTAGACCTCGGCCTCCATGAACCTACAAACGCCCAGGAACTGCAAGTATGCTGGCTGTCCAAGCTGTCACTTCTCCCTTTACTTTCCTTGCCAATCTACAGCTACAGGTGACCCTTAGTATTATGTAGACAGAGCTATCCTCAGTATTAAGTAGCTAGAGGTACCCCCAAGTATTAGGTAGGTGGAGGTTCCCAAAAGTATTAGGTAGCTAGATGTGTCCTTAATTGGAGGGAGATCTGGTCAGTGGACTGCCGAGAGCCGAGTGAGTAACCTCTCATTTACACTCCACACGAGATCCTTCATAGGGAAGGAGGGAGGCGCTCAAGGAGGGGAATGAGCCGCCTTTCCATCATCAGGCACCTGTAGACACGTGCCTACAGTGCCTTATGGGAAATCCGGCCCTGTCGCTAGTTCTTTATATTAACATTTGTAATTAAGAAGCGTATCAACTTAAAAGATGGCAATAAAGTTTAGAGCCAATTAAACACATTTTTCAGTAGAAAAATACATACATGCAGTATATTGACATAGGATTGCACATCAGTCCTGAAAGAGGGACAAATGAGGGAGAAAGGGAGACAGAGGGGTAGCAGGAAAAAAACGGCGCCAGCGGCTAGTGGACAAAAAGGGCACCGCCATAGACTCTAATGCAATTATCGTTTTTCCTGCTTATTGTTAAAGTGACTCCGAGCTCACCCAAAAAAAGAAAGTTGTACTCACCAGGGGCTTTCTCCAGCCCAGTGCTGGTCGGGAGGTCCCACGCGGGCGTCCTGGCTCCTCTCCTTCTCCCCGCTCCGGAATGGCTGACAGGCCGCAGCCCGGGCGACACTCGGTAGAGTGTCGGGCTGCAGCTTCCGCGTATGATGCGGATTACGTCACACGCCGGCCGCCTCGCGTCATCACCACGGCCGGCGTGAAAGTACTGCGCATGCGCGCTTTAAACGCGCATGCGCAGTGTTTTCACGCCGGCCGCCGTGATGACGCGAGGCGGCCGGCGTGTGACGTCAGCCGCGTCATACGCGGAAGCTGCAGCCCGACACTCTACCGAGTGTCGCCCGGGCTGCGGCCTGTCAGCCATTCCGGAGCGGGGAGAAGGAGAGGAGCCAGGACGCCGGCGTGGGACCTCCCGGCCAGCACTGGGCTGGAGAAAGCCCCTGGTGAGTACAACTTTCTTTTTTTGGGTGAGCTCGGAGTCCCTTTAAGCAGAAAAAAAGGGTTTCCAATAAATATTGTTAGCATTACTAGACCATTAAAGTTTTTTAAGTGTGTTATCGTTTTAGAAGCTTCCAACGTCATAGTTTTTATCATATTATTTCGTTTGTATGTACAGATTTTACTATATTATCGTTTCTATGTGTAAAAGGCATGCATGAAAGAAGATTGCCGTGAAAAAAGGGCTCGGCTGGATAACAAAATGACGCCGGTGGATAACGAAATCTGATAACGATAAACATTGTTGTCAAGCTTGGTTAATGATAAATTCCGTTGTTAAAACATATGGGAAATAATAATGGAAAGATATTAACATTAAAAATCGTTATGTAATTCAACAATACAGCTTAACCCAACCCTACCCTCACACAGAACCCTACCCTGGTGGTTCCTAAAACTAACCACTCCCCTGGTGGTGCCTAACCCTAACCCTACGGTGGTCCCTAACCACCCCCCTGGTGGTGCCTAACCCTAACCCTACGGTGGTCCCTAACCACCCCCCTGGTGGTCCCTAACCACCCCCGGGGTGGTGCCTAACCCTAAGTACCCGCCTCCAACCAAGCCCCCCCCCCCCCCCGTGGTGCCTAACCCTAATCGGCATTTGCAGAAATTGGAATTTCTATGGAATCGGAAATCAGCATTTCTGACCATCCTTAATGTTAACATTGGATCCATTCGCATCCGCTAGGATCTGTTCCACTAGGATCTGCAAATGGACCATTTTTTTCTGCCAGAGTGCCTTCCACAAAAACAATGACTTTTCATTGAAGGCGAACTGTCTAGAGGAATTCAGCGTGAGGTACAAAAGAGTGCAATTCCATTGTCAGACCGCCATGTTGGGGACATCGAGTCTCTCTGCAACTAAACAGTAAAAAGCAAAATTGCATGATAGCTTTACAAAATACGCTACATATATATTTTTTCTCAGTAAGAAAAAGTAAAAATAATAAAGTACTATGATGTTTTTTTTTCTCACATTCAGCTGGGCTCACTAGAGTGCTATATAAACAGAGAACACTGATACGAATAACCACAATATTTGCATATACACAGTCCCTGAGGTGCCCCCTCCCCCGTCACCCTCTATATAGATGTCAGTGTACAGGAGGTATCTTCTAGTTTGTATCTGACCCTCCAGAAACATGAAGATGGTTTCTCCCAGTTATCTGCTGGCCATCATCTTCATTTCTATTCAGGGTGAGAGATGAGGCTCCTCCCATCATTCTGTGCACATCCATCTATACATTGCACAATACATACACACATCAGCACTGATAGGAAGATAGACATGTATGAATAATGACTGTGTCTCTTCCCATCCTCAGGATCCTGTGGGCAGATTGTGATGACTCAGACTCCAGAGTATATCTCTGTGTATCCAGGAGAGAAGGTCGCCATCTCATGTAAAGCCAGCCAGAGCTTGGACAGCACCAGTGGTCTTTCCAGTTGGTTAGCCTGGTACCAGCAGAAGCCAAACCAACCTCCCAAGCTTCTTATCTATCGGGCCAGCACTCGCCAGTCAGGGACCCCAGACAGGTTCACTGGTTCAGGTTCTGGAACTGAGTATAAATTAACCATTAATGAAGTGAATCCAGATAATGAAGCTGTCTATTCCTGTCAGCAGTATAAGAGCTCACCGTACACACAGTGATACAGAGCCGTACAAAAACCTCCTTCCTCTTTTCTAAGCAGTTGAAGTATGTGTTATCTGTATTATATATATTGAGCATGAGAATTTCAAATCAGAACATATATTTGTAAAGATGAGGCGTAGAAGGGCTTGTGCTGCCCATAGCAACGATAATTATTGCAAATGGCTCATCATTCTATCTTATAGGCATGTTTAGCAACCAATGTTTCAGAAGCACAAGAATGACCTTCATCATGGTTGCACCCTAATAAAGGGACTTCCTATGGCTATGAAATGTAATTAATGATAAAGCACACCCAGGTCCTTTTCTAGACTTTTTGCTGCCTGAGGAAAACTTGTGATGATGCCCCCCCCCCCCCCCCCCAACCTTTCTGTTTAAGAATGATTGCACAGCACCCGGCAATTAAACACAGCTTAACACAATAGCACACTAGCTGGCTGTGAGTCTGTGACAAACAAACTGCTTGCTCTTACATCGCTGCAGGCCCCTCTCTCTGCCGTCGTTACGACGGCAGAGCTGTGTGAGCCGGTCAGGAGCCTCTTCCATTGCCTCCTGACCCTGTCCATCAATGTAAACCAATGGGATTGGCTCACAGTAATTACATGGTCAGGAGCCACTGGCGTAACAATAGGGCCTGCAGCCCCTGCACCCGCGGGGGGGGGGCCCGGCCCCCCTCCTGGGGCCCGCTCGGGGCCGTTTTGTTGGGGTTGGAGGGGACACAGCATGAGGGGAAAGCCATGCAGCAATTCGGCGGGGAGGGGGGAAGGTCCCCCCTCCCTCACCTCGGGGCTCTCCCCTCTGCGCTCCCCTCCGCCTTAAATCTAAGTCCCGGCAGTGTCTGGGCAGCGGCGGGCAATCTTCGGGTGATCCGGATAGTAGTTATCCGGATGACACCCAGTACTGCTGTGCTGTGCGGGCTGGGCGGAGGATCAAGCTTACCCTTCTGACGTCTTCTCCGGCCGTCCCTCGGCGCCTCCCACGATGCGTTCCACTCAGCGCTCACGTGACTTCAAACACTTCCTCCTTCCGGGTTGAAGGAGGAAGTGTTTGAAGTCACGTGAGCGCCGAGTGGAACGCATCGTGGGAGGCGTCGAGGGACGGCCGGAGAAGACGTCAGAAGGGTAAGCTTGATCCTCCGCCCAGCCCGCACAGCACAGCAGTACTGGGTGTCATCCGGATAACTACTATCCGGATCACCCGAAGATTGCCCGCCGCTGCCCAGACACTGCCCGGACTTAGATTTAAGGCGGAGGGGAGCGCAGAGGGGAGAGCCCCGAGGTGAGGGGGGGGGGGGACCTTCCCCCCTCCCCGCAGCATTGCTGCATGGCTTTCCCCTCATGCTGCGTCCCCTCCAACCCCCACAAAACGGCCCGAGCGGGCCCCAGGGGGGGCGCTCAGAAATTCTGCAGGGGGGCCCGGTGGGGCCTAGTTCCGCCCCTGTCAGGAGCCAATGAAATCGGTTCCTGAACGGCTCTGCCGTCATATAGACAGTAGGGCGAGTGATCTGCGATGGGGAGAGAGCGATGCGATCAGCGGTAGCAGGGGGAGCGTGCGGTGGGATGATTGAAATCCACGTCCTTGCAGAGATAAGGGGATCAAAACAGGGTGTAGCATTCAATCATCAAGGTCCGGAAGTGGTTAAGAAGCGTACAAATTTGATACAATACAGATGTCATTTTTCGTGATTGACTCAATTACAGGCAAATCGTTTCAATTGACTACAAGCAAGAGAACCTTTTTTCCAGGGCTGGGCCGAGGCAGAGGCGAGAGAGGCTCCAGCCTCAGGGCGCAGTGTAGGAGGGGGCGCACAACTCACTCAGCTATCATTCCCCTATTGTGTTTGAAGCAGAGAGAAATAAGGAAAGGGGATACATGGCAGTGACTGCAAGCCAGATAACTAGAGATTTAGGTGTTATGGGGCCCTGGGGCGCCTCTTACTCTAATAGCAATCAGTGTGTGACGGCTGGGGTGGGAGGGTTGGGGGGGCGCACTTTGGTGTCTCAGCCTTGCAGAGCCGGAACAAGGTCCTCCAGCACCCAAGGCTGAGACACCAAAGTGCGCCTCTCCATCCCTCCACCCCAGCCGTAACACACTGATTGCTATTAGACTAAGAGGCACCCCAGGGCCCCCAACACCTTAATCTCTAGTTATCTGGCTTGTAGTCACTTCCATGTATCTCCTTCTCTTATTTCTTTCTGCTTCAAACACAATTAGGAATGACAGCTGAATGAATTGTGCGCCCCCTCCTACACTGCGCCCTGAGGCTGGAGCCTCTCCAGCCTATGCCTCGGCCCGGCCCTGCAGCCTTGGGTGCTGGTGGACCTTGTCTCGTCTCTGCTTTTTTCACCTGAATTTTTGGACATAAAACATGACAAAATGAATTAAGCTGTAGAGAAATCACCGTGCAAATATTTTTTTTCTTTTTGACTTTACATGTTAATGCTGAAATGTAATGCTATACAGTATATCTAATGGTAGTCTTTTGAATTTTTTTCTTGTACTATTATGTGCATTTTCTCTTAAGATTTACATTCATGGCTATTACTGATTTTATGGCCATTACTGTAGCATTTTAAGATATGTAATTCATCTATTTATCTATATCTTTATGTGTTGATGTTTTTTTTTCTTTTCACACTAACCTATTTTTACTATGTTTTTATTTGATTTAATCTTTTTTCAACGTAAGGCACTTTTATCTATAATGCTAATTAAAGGGAGCAATAATCACAACATACCCCCAAACTCATGTTATTATGTACATGGCTTAGTGGACCTGAACTCTTGTAAAGGACAGAAGGAAAATATATAGAAATGCACCCTGTAGGTATTAAGATCGTTTAGCTTGTCTAATTTCCCCTCATCTGTAAATAAGCACAAGTGGTAATTTGAACTCTCAGCGGTATCATCTTACTGCCTTGGCAGAGCAGCTATTTTGTAAATACAGGATATTAACCCTATGTCTGCTTCCATGAAAGCAGGAAGTAGACACACTGTAGATGTATTGCAGGATTTGTATCAGCCTTTCCATCATCAGAGGCCTTTAGGCACGTGCCTACAGTGCCTCATGGTAAATCCGTCCCTGCCTGTATGTATTTAGATAGTTTAGCTTGTCTAATTCCCCCTCATCTGTGACTAAGCATAAATGGTCATTTGAACTCTCAGCGGTGTCAGCTGACTGCCTCGGCAGAGCAGCTACTTTGTAAATACAGGATGTTAATCCTATGTCTGCTTCCATGAAAGCATGAAGTAAACACACTGTAGATTTATTGCAGGATTGGTATTAGCTGTAACAAAGAAATGTTTTTCTTTAAATGTTATTATGCTGTTGTTTATCTTTTAGAGCAGAGAGGAAGTTCTTAGTTCAGGTCTGCTTTAAGGCTAGTGACACACCAGGACGTTGCGTTTAGGGGACGTTATAGGGCACATAACGTGCCCCTAACGCAACGCCTGGTGCTCTCTGGTGTGGACGTCGGAGTGAGCCGCGTTGTGCAGCTCACTCTGGCGTCCGTGATGCGTACTCTTGGATGCATGCGGCATCACGTGGTCCCGCCCGGCCAATCGCCGCACAGAGTGGCCGCTCCAGGAAGTAAACACTGCACGTCACTGCGTGCAGTGAATATTAATTAGCCATGTGCCTGGCCGCTCCCCACTCCTCCCCAACATGACTGAGCATGTGCAAGCAGTCTAACGCGGCTTAGCCGCCTAGAACGCACAGCATGCAGCACTTTGCTGCGTTACAATGTAACGCAACGTGGGCAGTGTGAACAGCCCACTTGTGTTACATTGCTGTGCGTTGGGTGAGCGTTACAGGCTGCACTAACGTGCGCCTGTAACGTCCCTGTGTGCAAGAAGCCTAATAGTAGACATTTTTACACATGTGCACCCTCTTTTGCACACACCTACTGTATATCATTCTAAGCATAGTTCTGCGTGTGCATATGCTCACTTGCACAATCACTTTCTAACCAGAGGTTACATTCTGGTGCAACAGTCTACACACATCTTGCATAGATTAAGTGCGTATAAGGACACTACACAAAAATTGTCAAATGCCATAAGGTTCAGACACCTGGTAAGTGTGTTTATTCATAACTCCCAACTTTTTGAGGTTTGAAAGAGGGACATCTTAGACACGCCTCTGCCACACCTCTAATCACGCCCACACCACACTCCTAGCCATGCATGCCTCTAAAAATTCATAAGCAAAAGATGTAATTTTAGAATTCAAACCACATTGGTCCTTTCTATCATCACTAGTTTTTCTCTATAGTAACATTTGAAATTAGGACACATATCAATTTAAAGGATGGCAATAAGAGCCAATTAAACACATTTTTCAGTAGAAAAATACATACATGCTGTATATTTACATAGGATTGTACATTAGTCCTGAAAGAGGGACAAATGAGGTAGAAAGGGGGACAGAGGGATTTGGTTTCCAAAGAGGGACTGTCCCTGTGAAAAAGGGATAGTTTGTGTAATGATCGCTGCTGCAGCAGCTATTGCTGGAAGTAGTGCTGCAGCTCAGGCAGTTCTGATCTATTTCCATGCAAGTTGCATAGCTTTGTCTGTCTTTCCCTGCTGTCGGCTTGTGACTGATTATCATTCACCTGTGTGGGAATCTGCATGTCTGCTCCCATTGGATGACCTCAGTATAAAGATCTGCTTCCTGCAGGGTTTCCTTGGGTTTTCATAGCTTCAGCTTAAGCCTGCCTTGCTGTCGCTTTAGCCCCCGATCGTGTTTCTTGTTAAAGATACTTTGCTGGTTTTGCATCATATATTGGTTCATTGCCAATATATATGCATACCAGCACGTTTATTATTTTCTTTGTATTTGTGTTACGTGATACATCAGTGTCGCTGATGTATACGTACACGAACTGTTTATATCCTGTGTTCAGTTAGTCAGTTTTCCAGCACGTTTTTGTAGTTTGCGCGTACCGTGAACACCCGTGCTGAGGTAGTTACCCTGCTCCTGGTTCTGTTTGTGGATTGCGTTCATCTCTGCGAAGAGATAACGAATCCTTCTGAATCCTGTCCTGTTACCGTTTGTGGATTGCGTTCATCTCTGCGAAGAGATAACGAATCCTTCTGAATCCTGTTCTGTTACTGTTTGTGGATTGCGTTCATCTCTGCGAAGAGATAGCGAATCCTTCTGAGTCCTGTTCCCTGTGTTACTCCATTCCTAGTCAGCGTTCCTGCTTATGTCATATATCGGTTCATTGCCGATATATACATATGTTAGTCAGACGTAACAAATAGTTTCATTGATAGCTGTAATTGTAATACGCTAGGAAAACATACTTATTGTATATTTATCTGTGTTACGTTCTTCTATCTCAATCCTGCTATTTTCTGACTATCCTGTCCTGTCTTTGTGAGGCACGCCATCGCCGCATCGCATTGGCTGCCTCATTCCAGTCTGTCTGGTTTTGGACGCTTGCTGTCGCTAAGTAGCCGCTAGCTAGCAAGCGTTCATTCTGACTACCTGTCCTGATCTCCTCAGTTCTGGTTTATGCGCTCAGCGCTACTTTGCGCTGAGACGTTATAACGAAAGCATTGTTTGTGGCTGTCAGATCTGCACTGGCTCTGTGCGCCACAATCTCCTATTGGAGTCAGTCCTCCCCTCCACTATACTAGGGATAGCCTGTTTTCTGGTGCTAGTGTGTGTACCTCCTCCACGCCAGTTCATGCGTTGCATGCTGACTGTGGAGAATACACCACCAAGCCTTACATTATGAAAACCCCATTACCAATCCCCATTGTGGGGGGGATTCCCAGAAAGTATGACACTGTTAATTATGGTTCCTGTTCCTTTAAGAAATTTGAAGAACTTAGCTCTGAAACAGAAAATGAGTTTTTCTCTGAATGTGCCAGGTTCCTGACCAATCCTGATCTCCAAGCGACTCCTGTTTCAACCTGGGCACTCCAACTAAGTTATCTTTTGTTTAAAGGGGAATTATTCCAGTGGGCATTTGATGTTCTCAATCATTCCGATTTGAAAGATAGACCGCTGGAATTTCTAGCGTTTGTGATCCATAACTGGTTGCGCATAGATCCATTGCCTTTTCCTCTTAATGAACTCCTGGCAGCAGGCCAATCAGCTGCTCCTTCAATTGCTTGCAAGAATGAGCAGCAAGCAGAAAGTGTTACTGATAATTTTCCGGATAAACAATGGTCCACCGGCCTCAGAATGTGATTCAAATTGTTTCGGGGAGTCCCACTAGGGTGAGAGGTCCATCACACCTCTCAAATGCAGTCCCACAAGCAAAACACATTCCATGTAGGACTCAACCCTCCAAGGATGTAATATCCAATATTAAATTTTTATTCCATTGTTGCGGATATAAAAAGTATACAAAAATAGCACGACGTTTCGGGCAGTGGCCCTTTCTCAAGTGCTTAACTTCTGACATGATTATACAACATATATAGACCTGAACAACACACCACACCCAAAGCATTGGGGGGCGGGCACATACTTAAAACATTTTTAACCCTATCAAGGGAGAGGGGTGGCCATACCTGTCAAAGGAAACATCTGAGACTATAGTCTTCATTAAGGCCATTAGGTGATTGGGTCCCCAGTCGCTCCATCCAAAAAGTTTCACGTCTAAGGAGGGTGTTCCTATGAGGCCTACCCTCCTGAAATCTGACCACCTCCAATATCTGCCACCTAAGCTGACTGACATTGTGTTTATGTTCAAAAAAATGGCGTGCTAAAGGGGAAACTTTATTGCTGTCTAAGTCCCTATCTCCACCTTTCCTGAGTACCTGGATATTGCTCTTGTGCTCATTGAGCCTGGTTTTAACCTCCCTTGTGGATTGCCCCACATACCCTAGGCCACATGGGCACTTAATGTAGTATACCACTCCCTTAGTGTCACATGTTGCATAATCATTTAATGTAATGGGGGCCCCTGTGCGTGGATGGCGTACTACGGTACCTTTAATGATGTTATTACAATGTTGGCAATGTAAACACGGGAACGTCCCCACCTTGGGAGGCCCTAAAAATCGTTGGGTCAAGCCCACCGATTTACCAATATCAGATCTCACTAGATGGTCCCTAAGGGATTTACCTTTCCTGTAGACAAACCTGGGTGGTGTTCTACATATTGAAGCGACTTGGGGGTCCGTCTCAATCACCGGCCAGAACTTCAACATCACGTCTCTTAGCAGTGCCGATTCTCTACAATAAGTTGTGATAAAACACACCTCATCAATTTGATCCTGCTCTGACATCCTATACTCTCTCAATGTTTCCCTATCCATTTGGGATACCTCTGTTGCTAACTCCTCACACCTCTTCCTGCTGTAACCCCTTTTCACAAAATCATCTGTGAGAAGCTGTGCCTGCCTCCGATACAACTCATCAGTGAAGGTAATCCTCCTAGCTCTCACATATTGACTTTTAGGTAATCCGTTCAACAATGGTCTAGGGTGACAGCTGCTGGCTAAAAGAAAGCCATTTTTATCAGTGTCTTTTCTATACAGATCGGTTTCAAAACCGTGTTCACCTTTTCTAATTACAACATCTAAGAAATGAATGCTGCGGTCACCATATTCCATCTTGAACTTAAGGGTACTATGTACCTGATTGAGAGTATCAAAAAACAGACACAGCTCACTCCCAGTGCCTGCCCAACCAAAAAATAGATCG
Organism: Hyperolius riggenbachi; assembly: GCF_040937935.1. Lineage (NCBI taxonomy): Eukaryota > Metazoa > Chordata > Amphibia > Anura > Hyperoliidae > Hyperolius > Hyperolius riggenbachi. The sequence continues at coordinate 74,122,695 of NC_090646.1, read as the reverse complement.
TCAATAAATCTACAGTATCCCTGGATGCCGGTGGGGGCCCCCGCACCCAAAAAATGTACAGACTCAAAATCGGACATAACAATGTTAGCTACAGTAGGGGCATAAGGGGCCCCCATCGGCACCCCGAGGACCTGCAGATAATAATCGTCACCAAACCTAAAGTACGAATGTGAAAGGCTGAACTCAAGCAGTGTCATAATAAACAACAACATCTCATTGTTAACCCTACTATCCTTTTTCAGACGCTCCTGGACAGCAGTCAATGCCTCACTATGTACAATGTTATTATATAAATTGACTACATCCATCGTGACTAAGAAATCTACATCTCTACTGTCAATCAAGCTAAGGGTATTAAGAAAATGTGTGGTGTCCTTGAGACACTTTTCATCTGCCTTAACAATCGGCTGCAACCAAGTGTCCACATAAATGCCTAGGGGTTCCAGGAGAGAATCGACCGCTGAAACTATCGGTCTTCCGGGAGGGTGCCTGAGATCTTTGTGGACCTTTGGCAGTGTATAAAATACAGGCACCCTGGGACAATCCTTTTTCAAGGCCGCACAAAGTTCTTTACTGATGACATCCATATCTGCGGCCTCCTGTAACAACAGGTCAATTTCTGATTTAAACTGTATAGTGGGGTCCCGTGGTAATTGTCTGTACATTGTGGTATCACCAAGCTGGCGTCTAATCTCCCCAATATAATCCTTTCGATCCTGGACCACAATTGCCCCCCCCTTATCAGCCTTTTTGATTATGATTGACTTGTCCCTCTTCAATTTATTCAGGGCCTCATTCTCTTGATATGTTAGATTATATTGTTTCCTATGTTTCTGCTTTAATTTTTTGGTAGTCTCCTTCAGTACCAATTTCTCAAACAGATCCAATGCGCCACTCGATAGCGGCGGATCGGCCACACTCCTAGGTTTAAGTTTTTTAGGTACATCCCGGCATTCATATAGGGCACTACTTTCAGGGGCCCCTGTGTTTTTCGGTCGATTCAAACTATGCCACACTTTCCACTTGATGTTCCTGGTGTATTTATATAAGTCTACCTTCACATCAAACATTTTGATGCCACTTGTGGGGACAAAGCCCAAACCTTTATTCAATACAGCATACTCCCCTTGAGTTAATAATTTGCTAGAGATATTGATGACTCTCTCATCGCGATTTGCTAACTGCAGTCGACCCGCAGTGCCTGAGCTGTCACCTCCTCTCTCGCCCTGTGTCGCCCCCTCTCCATCATTTGTCACATCCACCAGTCGCTCCCCTCCCACACTTGTCATAGCAGTGTACCCCGGGGTGTCATCACTCACCACCTCCGCAGACATGCTCGGGGATTCTTCCGCATTGTATACGGCCCTCGCGCCGGTTTCTGTGAGCCGACACATGTCCTCTATTGTTGGCTGCGGGTTATGGGGCGATTCGGTGGGTGTGAGTGTGGATGTGGGGCTCCTTGCGGTCGTCGACCTCCGCGTCCTCTTCCGCCGGCGGGACCTCCCCTTCCTCTGGGCGGATTGCCACTTCCACCTCTGGGTTCTCCCTGTGTGCGGGGAAAAGGGGTTGTGTACTCCTGTTCACTTCCAGAGTTTTCCGATTCAGACGCACCACCCACCGGTGGGGGATTCTGCTGATATTGACGCGCCAAGCGTCTCACGAGGCGCCAGGTATAGACTCTGTTCTTTTCGTAGTCCTGTGTGTCTCGTTTGAATTTATCAATCTTTCCTTTCAGGATCCCTTCCTTTAGATCTTTAATGGTTGTGTCCAACTGTTGCTTGAAAGTATTGTATGCCTCCAGCGTGTCTTTGCTAAGTAACTCCGCTGTCAACCTTTCCACTTCGTTATGGATTTCCGTGATCTGGGGGTGTAGGTATTGGACAGTTAATAGCATGAGATCCTGCGAACACTTATTTAAGATTCCATACCATTTGGTTAAAAATTCAGGGTTGTCCTTGCATAACAGAGGTGATAACACAATTCTAAGTCCTCTTGGGATTCTATCAACTTTTATATATTCTGTTAAGGTGGAAGCATGTAATGAGAGTGTCACTTCTCTTTTAATTGCTGCTTCAAGCTGTACTTTTATTTGTTCCACTGGATCCACCTGTGTTCCAGAGAAGGTATATCTAACAGATTCTCCCAATTCTAATATACCGCAAGGAGCCCCACATCCACACTCACACCCACCGAATCGCCCCATAACCCGCAGCCAACAATAGAGGACATGTGTCGGCTCACAGAAACCGGCGCGAGGGCCGTATACAATGCGGAAGAATCCCCGAGCATGTCTGCGGAGGTGGTTAGTGATGACACCCCGGGGTACACTGCTATGACAAGTGTGGGAGGGGAGCGACTGGTGGATGTGACAAATGATGGAGAGGGGGCGACACAGGGCGAGAGAGGAGGTGACAGCTCAGGCACTGCGGGTCGACTGCAGTTAGCAAATCGCGATGAGAGAGTCATCAATATCTCTAGCAAATTATTAACTCAAGGGGAGTATGCTGTATTGAATAAAGGTTTGGGCTTTGTCCCCACAAGTGGCATCAAAATGTTTGATGTGAAGGTAGACTTATATAAATACACCAGGAACATCAAGTGGAAAGTGTGGCATAGTTTGAATCGACCGAAAAACACAGGGGCCCCTGAAAGTAGTGCCCTATATGAATGCCGGGATGTACCTAAAAAACTTAAACCTAGGAGTGTGGCCGATCCGCCGCTATCGAGTGGCGCATTGGATCTGTTTGAGAAATTGGTACTGAAGGAGACTACCAAAAAATTAAAGCAGAAACATAGGAAACAATATAATCTAACATATCAAGAGAATGAGGCCCTGAATAAATTGAAGAGGGACAAGTCAATCATAATCAAAAAGGCTGATAAGGGGGGGGCAATTGTGGTCCAGGATCGAAAGGATTATATTGGGGAGATTAGACGCCAGCTTGGTGATACCACAATGTACAGACAATTACCACGGGACCCCACTATACAGTTTAAATCAGAAATTGACCTGTTGTTACAGGAGGCCGCAGATATGGATGTCATCAGTAAAGAACTTTGTGCGGCCTTGAAAAAGGATTGTCCCAGGGTGCCTGTATTTTATACACTGCCAAAGGTCCACAAAGATCTCAGGCACCCTCCCGGAAGACCGATAGTTTCAGCGGTCGATTCTCTCCTGGAACCCCTAGGCATTTATGTGGACACTTGGTTGCAGCCGATTGTTAAGGCAGATGAAAAGTGTCTCAAGGACACCACACATTTTCTTAATACCCTTAGCTTGATTGACAGTAGAGATGTAGATTTCTTAGTCACGATGGATGTAGTCAATTTATATAATAACATTGTACATAGTGAGGCATTGACTGCTGTCCAGGAGCGTCTGAAAAAGGATAGTAGGGTTAACAATGAGATGTTGTTGTTTATTATGACACTGCTTGAGTTCAGCCTTTCACATTCGTACTTTAGGTTTGGTGACGATTATTATCTGCAGGTCCTCGGGGTGCCGATGGGGGCCCCTTATGCCCCTACTGTAGCTAACATTGTTATGTCCGATTTTGAGTCTGTACATTTTTTGGGTGCGGGGGCCCCCACCGGCATCCAGGGATACTGTAGATTTATTGACGATCTATTTTTTGGTTGGGCAGGCACTGGGAGTGAGCTGTGTCTGTTTTTTGATACTCTCAATCAGGTACATAGTACCCTTAAGTTCAAGATGGAATATGGTGACCGCAGCATTCATTTCTTAGATGTTGTAATTAGAAAAGGTGAACACGGTTTTGAAACCGATCTGTATAGAAAAGACACTGATAAAAATGGCTTTCTTTTAGCCAGCAGCTGTCACCCTAGACCATTGTTGAACGGATTACCTAAAAGTCAATATGTGAGAGCTAGGAGGATTACCTCCACTGATGAGTTGTATCGGAGGCAGGCACAGCTTCTCACAGATGATTTTGTGAAAAGGGGTTACAGCAGGAAGAGGTGTGAGGAGTTAGCAACAGAGGTATCCCAAATGGATAGGGAAACATTGAGAGAGTATAGGATGTCAGAGCAGGATCAAATTGATGAGGTGTGTTTTATCACAACTTATTGTAGAGAATCGGCACTGCTAAGAGACGTGATGTTGAAGTTCTGGCCGGTGATTGAGACGGACCCCCAAGTCGCTTCAATATGTAGAACACCACCCAGGTTTGTCTACAGGAAAGGTAAATCCCTTAGGGACCATCTAGTGAGATCTGATATTGGTAAATCGGTGGGCTTGACCCAACGATTTTTAGGGCCTCCCAAGGTGGGGACGTTCCCGTGTTTACATTGCCAACATTGTAATAACATCATTAAAGGTACCGTAGTACGCCATCCACGCACAGGGGCCCCCATTACATTAAATGATTATGCAACATGTGACACTAAGGGAGTGGTATACTACATTAAGTGCCCATGTGGCCTAGGGTATGTGGGGCAATCCACAAGGGAGGTTAAAACCAGGCTCAATGAGCACAAGAGCAATATCCAGGTACTCAGGAAAGGTGGAGATAGGGACTTAGACAGCAATAAAGTTTCCCCTTTAGCACGCCATTTTTTTGAACATAAACACAATGTCAGTCAGCTTAGGTGGCAGATATTGGAGGTGGTCAGATTTCAGGAGGGTAGGCCTCATAGGAACACCCTCCTTAGACGTGAAACTTTTTGGATGGAGCGACTGGGGACCCAATCACCTAATGGCCTTAATGAAGACTATAGTCTCAGATGTTTCCTTTGACAGGTATGGCCACCCCTCTCCCTTGATAGGGTTAAAAATGTTTTAAGTATGTGCCCGCCCCCCAATGCTTTGGGTGTGGTGTGTTGTTCAGGTCTATATATGTTGTATAATCATGTCAGAAGTTAAGCACTTGAGAAAGGGCCACTGCCCGAAACGTCGTGCTATTTTTGTATACTTTTTATATCCGCAACAATGGAATAAAAATTTAATATTGGATATTACATCCTTGGAGGGTTGAGTCCTACATGGAATGTGTTTTGCTTGTGGGACTGATAATTTTCCTGCAGCTTTGAATAAATCACCAAAAACCGCAAGGTCAAAGGCAAAACGCAAACGTTCTAAGAAACGTGTCCAATCTGCAGAATCGTTATCCTTAGCGACTGAGACCTATAATGAGATTCTGCCATTAACAGATAATGAAATGCAATTGTCTTTCAGGGGAGTTAAATGGACTTATGAAACTACTAATGAACTTTCCTCCCTGGCTAGGGAAAATAAAGATTTTTGTTTAAAAGAATTATCTGAGTATGATTATGATGAGATATTACAGAGTATTGAACAAATCAACTTATTTGTGAACCAAGGGAAGTTTGCATACACTACAGTTCAACACTTGCTACAGGTATTGGAGATTCTTAAAAATAAGGAATCTGACAATCACCTGCTAATTAACCCTATACATGTGCCTGCCGCAATCATATCTGCAAACCATGATCTGCCTGTTAAGTATGCATGGGATCCTCCATTCGAGAGGGGAGAGATGGAAGCCCTGGTCTGTGAATGGAAGAATGATTCAAGTTCATTTTGTCAATTTTACAGTGCAAAAAGTGAAATGGTATTGAACGCATGCATTAAGTCAGCCTATAACCTAATAGAGGCTGGTGTGTGTAGGTATGACTGTGTGGCTCCCTTGATTGATGTGTGGGAACTGATTTTGGATGATTTTTATGTGACTCCGAATTCGCAAATTTGGCGTTCTGACCCGCCTGCTTCAGCACCTTTGGCTGATTCAGCAGGTGATTCGGAGCTCTTTTTGTGTGAAATTGAAGTTCCTGCAATTCCACCCTGTACCATGGATAACTCAGTGTTACTTCCCAGTAAAACAGAAGCCACTGATACATTCTTAACCTTGCCCTGCGCAAATTTCTCAGCAGAGAATCCAGAGATCCTGCTGACTTCCGAGTCCAGCCTAGCCAGTACTCATGACTCTTTGTTTAGTGAAACAGACACCAGAAAAATCTTGCCTGTCTCTGCAAACACTTCTGCAGAAATTACCTGTGTTAATAAAGTTCAACTCCTGTCTGATCCAGCAGATGCCAATAGATGCACTACATCAGTTTCCGAGTCCCAGCAATCCTGTCTAGTAAACTCAGAACCCCAGCATCTGAATTTTCCAATTTTACAAATGAATGGTGATTCAGATGCGCAAACATTGTGTCTTGATCTTCCTGTTTCTACACCTCGCTCTAGTTTCGTGAATAGCTCAGAGCATCTGCTATGTGAACCTGAAATCGCAGAATTATTACCTTGTTCAGAAAATTTTCCAATAAATTTGCCCTGTACCATGAATTGTGCAGTAGATCTCTCCAATGAAACTCAGGTCACAGAATCATTATGCTGTCCAGCAGGTGCTTCCATGGTTTTGCCCTGCAATATGGACTGTTCAGTGATCCTGTCCAGTGAAGCTGTGGTCGCAGAGTCTTATGCTTCACCCAGTACTTTGGATACTTTAAACCCTCTAGCAGAGGAGGCTGAAGCACTGCTTACCTCAGTTGGTGTTGCAGTAATATTCACTTGTCTAGCAGCTGTTTTGGAATTACAGTCTGCTCTAATAAAACTTGATGAATTTCTGCCCAGCAAAGCAGAAGCCATTGAAATATTGTCCTCGTCAGCAAGTGTGTCAGATACCTTGCCCTGTACACAGTCTGATTTAACCAATGTTGTTGAGTCCCTCTCCAGTGTTGTAACAGCCGAGGAACTCCAGCCCTGTCCTCTGAATGTTTCAGAAGTCTTGCCCTGTAACATGGATAATTCTGATTCTCTGGTCAAAATAATAGAAATCTCAGAATTTCAGTCCGGTCTGATGAGTGTTCCTGAAACCCAGCCCTGTATCCTGAAAGATTCTGGTTCTCTGGCCGCTGTGGCAGAGGTTCCAGAGTCCCCTTCCTGTCCAGGGAATTCCTCAGTTTTGCCTAGTCCAGTGGGGGCTGCTGCAATACTGACTTGTTCTGCAGCGCCTCATGAGCTCCAATCCAGTGTATTAAATGAGTCTCTGTCCAGTCCAGAGGTAGTTGTGGAGTCCTTATCTGGTTCAGTGCATACATCAGAAGATTTGTCCTGTCTTGTTAGTGCCCCTGAATCTGATTTGTTACTGACTTTGCTGGAATCAGCGACATCTAAGTCTGATCCTGCATTCTCGTGTAAAAGTCCAGTAGTTGCGAAGTTTAGTCATGATTTTTTTTTGGCCAGTCCTGGTTTTGGTCCTGTCTTGGCTGACCCTGAGGCTCACAGTTCCTTGACATGCCCAGAGGTTTCTCTTGTGCCGGTGTGCCCAGATGTTCTTTGTGTGCCAGAATGCCCAAGTGTGTCTAAGGTGTTAGCGTGCTCTGATGCTTCCTTAGTGGGAACACGTTCTGATATTGCCAGTCTGCCTGCATGCCCAGAGATGGTTCTGGTCCCTGAAAGCCCTGATATTGATGTTTGTCCTTGTGGCCCTGACTCGGGAATTGCCCTAGGTTCCATAGGGGTTCTTGATGGTTCTCCATGTGAGCCTAAGGGGCATTCTGACCTATGGGGATCTCTTTGGAGCTTCAAGGTGTTCTGGGAGGTCTCTGAGAAAACTTGTCCTGGTGCCTTGGACTGGTTCAACAGTGGGTTTTGTGTTGGTAAAGACAGTACCGGTGGGCATTGCAAAGGCTTTGGCGTTTCTGAACTGTTCCTGGAAGGCGGTGGGTATCGCTCAGGGAGTTTCGGAGGGCTTTCTTCTGGAAATCATGGTTCTGATGGGTGTCACACTGGGGCTTGTAGTACTGATGGGCATGGTTCTGTAGGTTCTGGTTCTGATGGGTCCAGTCTTGTGGGGACTGATTCTGGAATTCGGTCTTGCCGGGCTGTCCCGGTCATCATGAATTATCAGTCAGACTGTTTTGTTGGAAATTTCAGTTTTGAAAAGCGTCTGGAATCCACTTTTAAAGGCGGGGGTACTGTAATGATCGCTGCTGCAGCAGCTATTGCTGGAAGTAGTGCTGCAGCTCAGGCAGTTCTGATCTATTTCCATGCAAGTTGCATAGCTTTGTCTGTCTTTCCCTGCTGTCGGCTTGTGACTGATTATCATTCACCTGTGTGGGAATCTGCATGTCTGCTCCCATTGGATGACCTCAGTATAAAGATCTGCTTCCTGCAGGGTTTCCTTGGGTTTTCATAGCTTCAGCTTAAGCCTGCCTTGCTGTCGCTTTAGCCCCCGATCGTGTTTCTTGTTAAAGATACTTTGCTGGTTTTGCATCATATATTGGTTCATTGCCAATATATATGCATACCAGCACGTTTATTATTTTCTTTGTATTTGTGTTACGTGATACATCAGTGTCGCTGATGTATACGTACACGAACTGTTTATATCCTGTGTTCAGTTAGTCAGTTTTCCAGCACGTTTTTGTAGTTTGCGCGTACCGTGAACACCCGTGCTGAGGTAGTTACCCTGCTCCTGGTTCTGTTTGTGGATTGCGTTCATCTCTGCGAAGAGATAACGAATCCTTCTGAATCCTGTCCTGTTACCGTTTGTGGATTGCGTTCATCTCTGCGAAGAGATAACGAATCCTTCTGAATCCTGTTCTGTTACTGTTTGTGGATTGCGTTCATCTCTGCGAAGAGATAGCGAATCCTTCTGAGTCCTGTTCCCTGTGTTACTCCATTCCTAGTCAGCGTTCCTGCTTATGTCATATATCGGTTCATTGCCGATATATACATATGTTAGTCAGACGTAACAAATAGTTTCATTGATAGCTGTAATTGTAATACGCTAGGAAAACATACTTATTGTATATTTATCTGTGTTACGTTCTTCTATCTCAATCCTGCTATTTTCTGACTATCCTGTCCTGTCTTTGTGAGGCACGCCATCGCCGCATCGCATTGGCTGCCTCATTCCAGTCTGTCTGGTTTTGGACGCTTGCTGTCGCTAAGTAGCCGCTAGCTAGCAAGCGTTCATTCTGACTACCTGTCCTGATCTCCTCAGTTCTGGTTTATGCGCTCAGCGCTACTTTGCGCTGAGACGTTATAACGAAAGCATTGTTTGTGGCTGTCAGATCTGCACTGGCTCTGTGCGCCACAATCTCCTATTGGAGTCAGTCCTCCCCTCCACTATACTAGGGATAGCCTGTTTTCTGGTGCTAGTGTGTGTACCTCCTCCACGCCAGTTCATGCGTTGCATGCTGACTGTGGAGAATACACCACCAAGCCTTACAGTTTGGAGGTATGGTTTAATTAACCTTACTATAATTCCTATGTTGATTTATATGCTCTTAATCCCATTTAACAAATGTAACCCTTCATTATTATACTGTATTATAATTACAACAATATGAATGCTTCATTTAAAGAGAATCTGTATTGTTAAAATCGCACAAAAGTAAACATACCAGTGCGTTAGGGGACATCTCCTATTACCCTCTGTCACAATTTCGCCGCGCCTCGCCGCATTAAAAGTGGTTAAAAACAGTTTTAAAAAGTTTGTTTATAAACAAACAAAATGGCCACCAAAACAGGAAGTAGATTGATGTACAGTATGTCCACACATAGAAAATACATCCATACACAAGCAGGCTGTATACAGCCTTCCTTTTGAATCTCAAGAGATCATTTGTGTGTTTCTTTCCCCCTGCAGCTATCTTCCACTGAAGTGTCAGGCTGTTTCTTCCTGCAGAGTGCAGACAGCTCTGCCCATATGTAATTCCTCAGTATGTGAAAGCCCAGCCAGCTCAGAGGAGGATTTATCCAGATTGTAAAAGATAATAGAGCAGAGAGAACCTGCCATGATCTAAATAACACACAGGCAGTGTGCAGAGAGGGGCCTGGAGGGGGGAGATGCATCACAGAACCACAACACTGAAGAACTTGGCAGCCTTCCAGACACAGGCTGACAAGTCTGACAAGAGAGAGATAAGTTGATTTATTACAGAGACTGTGATAGTACAAAGTGCTGCAGTAAGCCAGAACACATTAGAATAGCTTTTGGAACTTGTAGGATGATAAAAAACAGGATGCAATTTTTGTTACGGAGTCTCTTTAAGAAGTTTTTTCAACCTACTTTCATGCTCCCACAAAGATATGAACATTATAGGGTCCTCTCCATAGGTTTAGCATGCGCATGTGTCAGTTTCACGTCTAAATTAGGAGTTTGTTGTGCATCCTTTTGTAATGTTTTATTGTGTACTATCTATTTTTGAATAATGATTATTTTATTGATTTCATCTATTTTTTAGTAGTTACCAACTACTATCATTTATCTACTACTGATGCTTCTATAATTATCACCCTTATTTTACAATAATAAAATAAGGGTGATAATAATGACTCCTTTTCCCCCTACTTGGTACTTTTTTCAATTGCAAAGTGTTGAAAAGTTATTCTAAATAGAAAATGAAAAATTATCACCTAGGAGAAAACTTAGGCAAAAAGGTGAATTACATATGGGCCCTGGTCATAAAATGGTTTTTAAACCACCAGCAAGCAAGAAAATTTTCAGAATAATACTGATATTACTTTTTCATCAAATTTTGGGTACTTTTTCATTGGTAAAATGCTTCAAACTTATTTTAAAGAGAATATGAAAATTATCTCCTAGGAGAAAACTCAAGAGAAAAGGTTAATTGCATATGCGGCCCTATCTTTATTGTTATCATTGATATTATTATTATTATTATTTTTATTACTAGTACTACTCTGTTTTGTATTTGACTGTAATCTGATCAGTTAAAGGGTTTAGCAGTGTGTGATTTCCCAATTAGGCACTTTAAAGCGTTTTTTTCCTACTGTTTGTAAATCATACAATTATCATATTTGCTTTTGTGCACAAGTATTATTATTCATTTAGAAATTGTAAGTTCCCAAACTTCAGTTTATTTACTTTGAAAGCTGCTGGTGCATTTTATTCATAACTGTTGTAATTCTATTGTAAATGCACCCAGTAATGATTTCTGAGCAGTGTTTCAGTTCAGGACTCATTAGCAAAAGGTTCTGCACAGTCAGAGAATGTTTACTTAATTGTATCAAGTGAAGAATGTAAACACAAGATAAGGTTATCACCAGTTCGGATGCGGCTGCCCTTGCAGGAGAAAAAGTCAGTCCTGTGATTTATCCCTTTGAATGCTGTTTTACTAAAAAAAAAAGAAAAATGGTGTTAGTATATTATATGCTGTAAATAATATTTTAGAGCAAAGAAGAAATGCTGGGTTTCATTCCACTTTAACCTGGTAAAAGGTGATGAACAATGTGCCTGTTTGTGACAATAAATTATCTCTTCTGAATGCTGACAGTCTTGTCTCAGGAGTTAAATGTATATACTTACACTCCTTATTGGTATACAGGACAGAAGAGCATTTTCCACCATTGCCCAATGTAGTGGGAACGGACACCGTCCTTTCTCATAGGCTTCCATTTGTGGAATTTGTGTCACGATCACGATACTGTTTCAGAAAATAGCAGGAGATCAGAACTTTGCTTCTGCGGTCCAGTCCATACGCGTTGTGCTCCCATTCCGATTGACAGTGTGAACGCATCCTATTAATGACAAAGGATACATTCACTGTCCAATTTTGCACTGCCTTTCCTGCGTTTCTGGAAAAAGCTGTGTTTTTTTCCTGCAGTTTGAATGAAGGCCCAAACTATATTGAACTCTTAGGGCCGGTTCACACTGGCAATTATGTGGCAAACGGATCTGTGAAAACGGATCCGATGACCGGCCGATTCGATCGGATCCATTTTCACTCTGTTGCCGTTGAGCTGCTTTCATTCCGTTTCCCCACATCCCCCCATTACCAAAGTGGATTTTGTTGGCTAGAACGGTCCGTTTCTTCACTAGTGTGAAAAAACGTTTCGCTTTCTCATTGCACCCAATGCAGCACTTCAGCTTCTGTTTCCATTCTGGTGGGCTCAGAGGTCTGGAAAAATTGCTGCAGCACAAAACTTGCAGTCCGTTCAGCCGATCTTGTGGAATGGATCCCTTCTAACAGACAATGTTAACCACTTCAGCCTACAGTGTCGTTTCACCTAATGCATCTGAGCAACGTTCACCTCCCATTCATTCACCAATAACTTTATCACTACTTATCACAATTAATTGATCTATATCTTGTTTTTTCCACCACCAATTAGGATTTCGTTGGGTGGTACATTTTGCTAAGAATTATTTTTTTCTAAATGCATTTTAACGGGAATATTAAGAAAAAAATTGAAAAAAAATCATTATTTCTCAGTTTTCAGCCATTATAGCTTTAAAATAATACATGCTACCATAATTAAAACACACGTATTTTATTTGCCCATTTGTCACGGTTATAACACCATTTAAATTATGTCCCTATCACAATGTATGGCGCCAATATTTTATTTGAAAATAAAGGTGCATTTTTTCAATTTGCGTCCATCACTATTTACAAGCTTATAATTTAAAAAAAGTATAGTAATATACTCGCTTGACTTGCATATTAAAAAAGTTCAGACCCTTAGGTAACTATTTATGTTGCTTTTTTATTATTGTAATTTGTTTTTAATATAAAATTTGATTTGGTGTTTTTCAGAGTGGAGAGGTACACAGGGGATTTTAAATGAAATTGTTTGTGTATATTTTAAAGAAAAAATTATGTAGATGTAGTTTTACATTTGGCCACAGTGAGTTTTTGATTTTTCATCCTGCAAGCGAGAGCTCCCGATGGTTTTTCCTAGGGGGACATAGATCAATGAATGGGATCTGTATTCCCATTCATTCATCTCAGGGGCAGCGAAAGGCGGCGGGAGCGCACGTGGCCCTGCAGCAGCTGTGCAGGCTATCTGGACGGATATATCGGTTAATAGATCCATAGGTTAACATTGGATCTGTTCACATCCATTAAGATCTGTTCGGTTAGGATCCGCAAACTGAGCTTTTATTTCCACCATTGTGAACCGGGCCTTACAGAAAAGACTGTCAACCAGTGGCGTAGCAATAGGGGGTGCAGAGGTAGCGACCGCATCGGGGCCCTTGGGCCAGAGGGGCCCCGAAGGGTTCACCCTCTATCACAGTATTAGCTCTCTATTGGTCATGTGCTTGTAATAATCATTTCTATAGATGCTTTGAATAGTAATAATCCCTAACACACTGTTCCCCATCCCCTTCTTGTACCTCTGACATTGTGGTTGTCCTTGGCAGGTTTTACTGTACCGTATCAATTGTTATGTATAGAGTGCTTTGGGGGGCCCCATGTAAAACTTGCATCGGGGCCCATAGCTTTTTAGCTACACCACTGCTGTCAACAATTTTTCTTTGAAGATGAACTGTCTGGAGGAATGCAGCGTGAGGTACAAAAGAGGTCAAATCCATTGTCAGACCGCCATGCTGGGGACATCTCTCTACAACTAAACAGTAAAAAGCAAAATTACATGGTAGCTTTACAAAATACGCTATATATATATATATATATATATATATATATATATATATATATATATTATATACAGTATAATTTCAGTAAGTAAAAGTAAAAATTGGGAAGTAGTATGACGTTTTTGCTCACATTCAGCTGGGTTCACTGGAGTGTTATATAAGCAGAGAACACAGATACTGTATGAATGACCACAATATTTGCATATACAGAGTCCTTGGGGTGTCTCCTCCCCTCGCCACCCTCTATATAGATGTAATTGTACAGGAGACATCTTCTAGTTTGTATCTGACCCTCCAGAAACATGAAGATGGTTTCTCCCAGTTATCTGCTGGCCGTCATCTTCATTTCTATTCAGGGTGAGAGATGAGGCTCCTCCCATCATTCTGTGCACATCCATCTATACATTGTACAATACATACACACATCAGCACTGATAGGGAGATAGACATGTATGAATAATGACTGTGTCTCTTCCCATCCTCAGGATCCTGTGGGCAGATTGTGATGACTCAGACTCCAGAGCATATCGCTGTGTATCCAGGGGAGAAGGTCACTATCTCCTGTACAGCCAGTCAGAGCTTAGACAGCACCGTCGGTCATTACAGTTGGTTAGCCTGGTACCAGCAGAAGCCAAACCAACCTCCCAAGCTTTTTATCTATGCAGCCAGCAATCGCTGGTCAGGGACCCCAGACAGGTTTACTGGTTCAGGATCTGGAACTGAGTACAAACTAACCATCAATGAAGTGAATCCAGCTGATGAAGCCGTCTATCACTGTCAGCAGAGTAGGAGCACCCCATACACACAGTGATACAGAGCCGTACAAAAACCTCCTTCCTCTTTTCTAAGCAGCTGAAGTATGTGTTATCCGTATTATATACATTGAGTATGAGAATTTCAAATCATAACATATATTTGTAAAGAGGTGTAGAAGGGCTTGTGCTGCCCATAGCAATAGTTTCCCTGGTGGTCTAGTGCTCACCATAGTTTCTCTGCTGGTCTAGTGGCCTCCCATATATACAGAGATCAGCAGCAGAAGGCATGTGGGTAATTGTTTAACTCACTTTGCCTTGGTTCTCAGATGAACGCAGCTTCCCTTTGTCCAGCACTGCAGCCAGCCTTATACTCTGGACAATGGCCAACTGAACCAATCAGAGACAGGCTTGTGTGGGCACATGTGGACGTGTTTGCATCGGGGTTAACATGCGGACACACCTTTGTGACTGTGCATTTGAGATTCACCAGTTTGCAAAAGGGTTCACATGTGTTAGCCTGCAATATTTTTGCACACAAAAAATTCTTAAAGCAGACCTGAACTCCGATCTTCCTCTCTGCTCTAAAAGATAAGCAGCAGCATAATAACCTTTAAAGGAAAAAAAACATTTGTTTCAGTTGATACCAATCCTGCAATAAACCTGCTTTCCTGGAAGCAGACATAGGGTTAACATCCTGTGTTTACAAATTAGCTGCTCTGCCTAGGACTGACACAGCTGAGAGATCAAATTACATGGTAATTAAACATAGATGTGGGGGAATTAGATAGGCAAAACTTTCTAAATACATACAGGGTGCATTTCTCCATGTTTTCCTTCTGTCCTTTGCCAGAGTTCAGGTCCACTTTAATATTATTACTACCAATGCATTGGAAATTAGTGCTGCTCGGATACCCCTTTTCAAAATTCGAATTGAATTTGGTTCCGGATACCCAGAAATACGGATCCGAATCAGATATCCGAATCCGAACTCTTTGGTATCTGAGTAGAATCAGATATCCAAACCCAATATCTGGGATATTCAGTCGGATTCGGATATCCGGATAGAAAAACGGAAGTGGCCTGACAATGGCTTAAATTACTTCCAAAACTCTCTCTCTCTCTCCTCTCTCTCTTCTCTCCTCTCTCTCTATGCCTCCGAAAGGGATTTTTGCCATTGAAGGCCTCTGCTCGGATATCCTAACTGACTATACGCCCGGATTTCGGATTTCAGATGGGAAATCTAAGTTTGCTCGGATAGTGCTATTCGGATTTAGAAAGATATCCGAATTGCTATTCAAAGTTCGGATAGTGGAAAAAGTTCGGATTATCTGGGTAGTTCGGATACCCGAATATTGGATGAGCACCACTGATTGGAATACAGCCCCTTCTATAAGCAAGTGCCGCAAGCGTTCCTGTACCCTAAAGACTTGAGTTTAGGAATACTAGAAAGCAATGCATTCCGACAGAAATAAATACACATGCAAAGGAGTTCTGAGTTCTCTACCTGCAGTTGCAGATTATGGGGGAACGAGTCTGTAGTGAGCATCCTTTATGTACAGCATCACGCAGAGCTGCTCACTGACCTGCAGGCTGCGGCTTATGGTGGCTTTAGTCACTGAGCAGTGAGCACATTAGAAAATGACATGTTGTAATAGCAGGTGCTGCGTGGGTGAAAACAACAGAATGTCAGTGATCCGTATTACAACATAAAGACACATAAAATGCCATTGCCTGTCAATGCTGGCTTCACAGACCACAGTGCAGATGATCTAGAATGACGAATTAACGGACCTTCAAACTACGGTAGGGAGGAGGAAACTTGGACCAGGCGGTTGTGAACTGTATATTTACATTTAAAATGAACTGTGCACCATATACAGTATATAAAAATATTTAAAATTAATCTCCCCCTAAGGAAGGTTTTTAAAGTATGTTGGCTGTGTGTTTGTGTCTGTAGTGTGTCTGTAGTGTGTGTGCGTGCGTGTGTGTGTCTGTAGTGTGTGTAGTGTGGTGTGTGTGTGTCTGTAGTGTGATGTGTGTGTGTGTCTGTGTGTGTGTGTGTCTGTAGTGTGTATAGTGTGTGTGTGTGTCTGTAGTGTGTGTAGTGTGGTGTGTGTGTGTCTGTAGTGTGATGTGTGTGTGTGTCTGTGCGTGTGTGTGTCTGTAGTGTGTGTAGTGTGGTGTGTGTGTGTCTGTAGTGTGATGTGTGTGTGTGTCTGTGTGTGTGTGTGTCTGTAGTGTGTGTAGTGTGTGTGTGTGTCTGTAGTGTGTGTAGTGTGGTGTGTGTGTGTCTGTTTGTGTGTGTGTGTGTGTGTGTGTGTGTGTGTGTGTGTGTGTGTGTGTGTGTGTGTGTGTGTGTGTGTGTGTGTGTGTGTGTGTGTGTGTGTGTGTGTGTCTGTAGTGTCAGATTTCAAGGAAAAGCTGGAGGTGGTCGCACTCTTGTAACAAAAATCAACCCGATTGACCTGAAGGGTGGTCAAGCCACAGGGGATCAAAGGGGGTAACATCCCTCCAAGAAGAGGGTGGAGGCACAAGAAGGGGAAAAGAGGCGCCCAGATAAACTACGTTAAAAACAATAAAATAGGAAAGAAAAAGTGAGGTGGCTTATCTTAATGAAGACAAATTCATGTATTAGATGAATGTTTATTATGCACTTCCAACGGGTTTTGTAGGTACGTGACCACTTCCTCAGGCCAAATGAAAGTGCCAAAGGGTGCTGATAGCTGCAAGTGAGGTGCCTCCTTTCTTATGTTTTCTTTTTTTTTATTTAATTGTTTTTAATGCAGTTTTATAAGGGAAAAGAAACTGGTAAAAGTAAAGGAAGTGGATTTACACAGGACGAGTCTACCAGTCCAGTTTAGTTTTCTGATGCATTTGAAGGTGCCAACAGGGCTGGATTTCTGGAAAGGCCACGAAGGCCTAGACCTTGGGCAGCTGCAGCCAACGGGGGCGCCTGAACGTGAAAGGTTGCTACATTTGAAAGAGGAGGCCGAAAATAGGGAGCAACACATTAAAAAGGGGAAACTGATGCTTAAGGGAGCTGTGCATGAAAAAGAGGGGCTACAGTACATGGATGATACACATGGAAGAGAGGGATACACATGGAATGGGAGGACTGCTGCAGATAAAAGGAAAGCAACAACATACTTGGCCTAGGGGCACAAAATCTATAAACCTGGCCTTGGGTGCCAATATGTAAAAATACTTTTATATGTAAGTACAGATGTACTTTAAATTTCACCCAACTGCTGAAATGACCACTATCGCAAAAATAAATAGGCAGTAACAATCTAACAGAACTGACAGGTTTTGGGCCAGTCCATTTCCTCATGGGGGATTCTCAGTGTTTTCTTTGTTTTCAACAGCATTTCCTGAACAGCAGTTTAACTGCCAAAATAGTAAGATGCCAGCCAGCCTCCCTAATCACTTGTACTCTATTTTGTCAGTTAGACTATGCAACTGCTGTTCAGGAAATGCTGTTGAAAACAAAAAAAAACCCTGAGACAGTGGCGTAGCTACAAACCTCAGGGCCCCGATGCGGAATTTGGACCTGGGCCCCCCCACTACATTAAATAGCCAGGTATAGGTACCTAGGGTATAGGTAACCCAGGAATAGGTGTTCCCAGTATAGGTAGCCAGGTAGGGATTAGATTGTGAGCTCCCCTGAGGGACAGTTAGTGACAAGACAATATACTCTGTACAGTGCTGAGGAAGATGTTGGCGTTATATAAATACTAAATAATAATAATAGGTGCTCCCAGTACAGATAGCCAGGATTAGGTGCCCCAGTATAGGTAGTCAGGAATAGGTGCCGCAGTATAGATAGTCAGGAATAGGTGCCGCAGTATAGATAGCCAGGAATAGGTGCTTCCAGTACAGATAGCCAGGAATAGGTGCCTCAGTATAGATAGCCAGGAATAGGTGCTCCCAGTACAGATAGCCAGGAATAGGTGCCTCAGTATAGATAGCCAGGAATAGGTGCCCCAGTATAGATAGCCAGGAATAGGTGCCTCAGTATAGATAGCCAGGAATAGGTGCCCCAGTATGGATAGCCAAGAATAGGTGCCTCAGTATAGATAGCCAGGAATAGGTGCCCCAGTATAGATAGCCAGGAATAGGTGCCTCAGTATAGATAGCCAGGAATAGGTGCCTCAGTATAGATAGCCAGGAATAGGTGCTCCCAGTACAGATAGCCAGGAATAGGTGCTCCCAGTATAGATAGCCAGGAATAGGTGCTCCCAGTACAGATAGCCAGGAATAGGTGCCGCAGTATAGATAGCCAGGAATAGGTGCTCCCAGTACAGATAGCCAGGAATAGGTGCCGCAGTATAGATAGCCAGGAATAGGTGCTCCCAGTACAGATAGCCAGGAATAGGTGCTCCCAGTACAGATAGCCAGGAATAGGTGCTCCCAGTATAGATAGCCAGGAATAGGTGCTCCCAGTACAGATAGCCAGGAATAGGTGCCCCCAGTACAGATAGCCAGGAATAGGTGCCCCAGTATAGATAGCCAGGAATAGGTGCCCCCAGTACAGATAGCCAGGAATAGGTGCCCCAGTATACACAGCCAGGAATAGGTGCTCCCAGTATAGATAGCCAGGAATAGGTGCTCCCAGTACAGATAGCCAGGAATAGGTGCCCCCAGTACAGATAGCCAGGAATAGGTGCCCCAGTATAGATAGCCAGGAATAGGTGCTCCCAGTACAGATAGCCAGGAATAGGTGCCTCAGTATAGATAGCCAGGAATAGGTGCCCCAGTATAGATAGCCAGGAATAGGTGCTCCCAGTACAGATAGCCAGGAATAGGTGCCTCAGTATAGATAGCCAGGAATAGGTGCCCCAGTATGGATAGCCAAGAATAGGTGCCTCAGTATAGATAGCCAGGAATAGGTGCCTCAGTATAGATAGCCAGGAATAGGTGCCCCAGTATAGATAGCCAGGAATAGGTGCTCCAGTATAGGTAGTCAGGAATAGGTGCCTCACTATAGATAGCCAGGGAGAGAGACAGGGACACGGAGAGAGACAGGGACACAGGAGAGACACAGGGAAAGAGACAGGGACACAGGAAGAGAGACGAGGACAGGGAGAGACAGGGACAGAGGGAGAGAGACAGGGACACAGGAAGAGAGACAGCCACAGAGAGAGAGACAGGGATAGTAAAAGTCTATGGGATGTAGGTTAGTTCGACTTGTAGGATAAAGTGTTGGAGCACCGGCCGCTGCAAGTATATACACACACACATGCGGGGGCCCCGGGCCCCTCCCCCAGGCTGCAGGAGCCGGGCCCAGTCGTGGGTGCGACCGCTGCGACCTCGGGCCCTACGCCAGTGCCCTGAGAATCCCCCATGAGGAGATGGACAGGCCCTAAGCCTGTCGGTTCTGTCAAATTTTAACTGTCTACTTTTTTCACAATAGTGGTCCCTGAAGGTTAGAATGCTGTGCCTGTAAGGGGTACTGAGGCTCTGGGATGGTTGCTGGTTGTAACAAACTAATCTGATGTGGTATCTGGAGGCTGTGCTGATAGCATGGAGCAGCTGGAGGAAGCTTCCTCTTCCTCTTTGGTCAATGGCATCCCCAGCCCCCCTGTAGACGCTGAATCAGAATGTTGGCATCCCCGGCTCCCCTGTAGATGTGGGTCGGTGTGTTGTTTCTGGCAGGACACGCGCAGCTCAGAGCTGCCTTTATAGGCTGAGGAGGCGTGTCTGATGGGGGTTTCAGCTGTGACGTCATCAGCTGACACCTAATTGCAGGAGGTGCTCTCAATTTTGGGGGCTGGGCTTGTGCTCTGCCTCCTGGGTACTTAAAGAGAACCTAAACTGAGAGGAATATGGATTTTTCCTTTTAAACAATACCAGTTGCCTGGCAGTCCTGCTGATCTCTCTAGCTGCTGTCTCTGAATCACACACCTGAAACAAGCATGCAGCTAATCCAGTCTGACTTCAGTCAGAGCACCTGATCTGCATGCTTGTTCAGGGGCTGTGGCTGAAAGTATTAGAGACACAGGATCAGCAGGAGAGTCAGGCAACTGGTATTATTTTAAAACGAAACATCCATATCCTTCTCAGTTTAGGTTCCCTTTAGGGCCAAAGTATTCACTTGCTCGTTGGCCTTGATACTAATCAGTTATTATTATTATTATTATTTATTAGATTTATATAGCGCCAACATATTACGCAGCGCTGTACAATAAATAGGCTTACAGACAATGATAACAGGGTTGACAGAACAATACAGGTAACAGACCATAGATACAACAATACAGGTAATAGCAATACGATACACAACACAATGCAGATAATAGTACAATGCCAGATCATAAACTGGAATGGTAGTGGTAAAAAATTACCAGTTCCAAATTCTGGGTAAAGTGCACACAGTCAAGTATGATACACAAGGGAAGAGGGCCCTGCCAAAGGCTTACAATCTAGAGGGAGGGGCTGGTGACACAAAAGGAGGGGGTGCATCAAGAAGTTATTGGCAGAAAGGATTAGGGTAGTGTCGAGTTGATGTAGGCCTCCTTGAAGAAGTGAGTTTTGAGTGCTTTTTTGAAGGTGTTGAAGGTGGGAGCGAGCCTGATGGGCAGCGGGAGAGAGTTCCACAGGATAGGGGCAGCTCTAGTGAAGTCGCTGGTTCTTGGTCCTTATCCTTGTGAGATAGTTGTTTGAGAGCTACATTTCATATATTGCGCATCAGCCCAATATATATGTACTCCAGTCAGTTAGACCTGTGTAATATATATATATTGTAATTATAGTAATTATTATTTGTATTTCTGTGTATGATCCAGCAAGTCCACCACCACTCTGATTAAAGTCTCATCCCTTTGTACCTCACTCATCTGATACCTGTTATAGAGCTCGGCTAGCTTAACGACTGTCTCTGTCTCACCCTTGTCTGTGCCTCGTATATCTGATCCTATGTGTATGACGTCTGTCTGAATATTGACCTAGCACCCGTCTCTATCCTTTGTACTGTAGTCATCTGATTACCTGTGTAACGTTCTTAGCCCGTTTTTGACCTAGCTCTACATTAGTCTTTCTGTACCGTGCATTTCTAACTTTTCGTGTATGACCCAAGCTTCGACCTGACCTTGATTTATTGTATTTTCTGTGGGTACGTTAGACCCAGCATTACACTGGTAGAGCAATCACAGCACCTTAGCAGGTGAGAGTTTGTGCTATGTCCAGAAATATAGATCTCAGTAATGCAATCAAGATTCCAGGCCTCCCCGGTGAGCAGAAAATGATTTCAGCATTAATTCAGGCTTTGACAGTAATAATGGCTCAGTTGCTATTTATGACTCGAGAGGTCTGCATCATGTCTACATCCGTGGCTCGCTGTTTGATTCCTGTTCTTTAATAATATATAATGACACATTCCTCTGTCACAGGCATAGCTGTCAATATTCTAAAAATATTTCCGGGTGCAAAGAAGCTTTGTGTCTCAGCCAGGTTACACTAAACACTGTCTTGGGGGTGATCAAGTTATAATTCTGGATTATTTGGTAAAAGGACCAATAACTGGGAGTAATCACGTGATTATCACACTAAGAACAAGCGCCTTCAGCGCTGGCTATAGCGAAATCTGGCACTTTATTTGGCCTGAGGAAGTGGGCTGAGACCCACAAAATGCGTTGCCAAGTGAATATTAAAGGTCTTTGTCATTATCTGTCTTTGTCGCCATTGAGGTAAGCCACCTCCCCCTTCTATTTTAACTGTTTTTAACACAGTTTTATCATCAGCTGGGTGCCTCTAATGCCTCTTTGTGTGACACTAAAAACAAGACCATCTCTCCTGGAACTTCCTTTGGGGACTTGCTGCAGTGCAGTAATTAAGTAAACAAGCAGAGATGAGAATGTTTGGGTTGTTTATGACCACGGGTGTAAGGATATCCCCTACAACTGGCATCGCAGGAGGGCCTTGGGACTAAGGTGGCTCGGTCCTGGGATGCTGAGTAGCGGCAGCAGAGTTTTATAATTAACCTTTTTCCAGCAGCAGGACAGAACCTCTTCACTTTTCCAGGAAGCCTGCGACATGCTGCCAATTAACTTGCGACTTCCATCATTGCATGATATGAGACAGACATTGGGAACTGCAAGTTGATTGGCTGAACAGCGTAGGGTACACTGAAGTGGAAGTGAAGAGGACCTGTTCCGTTGCTAGTCACACATGAGGGAGAGGGGAGCGCACACACCTAACAGAATACCTTGGGGTGTCTTCTTTCTAAAATGGGGTCACTTGTGGGGTTCCTATACTGCCCTTGCATTTTAGGGGCCCTAAACCGTGAGGAGTAGTCTGGAAACCAAATGCCGCAAAATGATCCTTGAAATCCTAAAGGTACTCATTGGACTTTGGGCCCCTTAGCGCAGTTAGGGTGCAAAAAAGTTTCACACACGTGGTATCGCCGTACTCAAAAGTAGTATAATGTGTTTTGTGGTGTATTTTTACATATAACCATGCTGGGTGGGAGAAATATCTCTGAAAAAGTCACATTTTTTATTTTTTTTAAACACAATTGTCCATTTACAGAGAGATTTCTCCCACCCAGCATGGGTATGTGTAAAAATACACCACAAAACACATTATACTACTTCTCCTGAGTACGGCGATACCACATGTGTGACACTTTTTTGCAGCCTAGGTGCGCTAAGGGGCCCAACGTCCTATTCACAGGTCATTTTGAGGCATTTGATTTCTAGACTACTCTTCACGGTTTAGGGCCTCTAAAATGCCAGGGCAGTATAGGAACCCCACAAGTGACCCCATTTTAGAAAGAAGACACCCCAAGGTAATCCGTTAGGTGTATGGTGAGTTCATAGATTTTATTTTTTGTCACAAGTTAGTGAAAAATGACACTTTGTGAAAAAAACTATAAAAATCAATTTCCGCTAACTGTTGACAAAAAATAAAATCTTCTATGAACTCGTCATACACCTAACAGAATACCTTGGGGTGTCTTTTTTCTAAAATGGGGTCACTTGTGGGGTTCCTATACTGCCCTGGCATTTTACGGGCCCAAAACCGGGAGTAGTAGGGAAACCTAATTTCTCAAAATGACTGTTCAGGGGTATTAGCATCTGCAAATTTTGATGACAGGTGGTCTATGAGGGGGCAAATTTTGTGGAACCGGTCATAAGCAGGGTGGCCTCTTAGATGACAGGTTGCATTGGGCCTGATCTGATGGATAGGAGTGCTAGGGGGGTGACAGGAGGTGATTGATGGGTGTCTCAGGGGGTGGTTAGAGGGGAAAATAGATACAATCAATGCACTGGGGAGGTGATCGGAAGGGGGTCTGAGGGTTTGGCCGAGTGATCAAGAGCCCACACGGGGCAAATTAGGGCCTGATCTGATGGGTAGGTGTGCTAGGGGGTGACAGGTGGTGACAGGAGGTGATTGATGGGTGTCTCAAGGTGTGATTAGAGGGGGGAAATAGATGCAAGCAATGCCCTGGCGAGGTGATCAGGGCTGGGGTCTAAGGGCGTTCTGAGGGTGTGGGTGGGTGATTGGGTGCCCTAGGGGCAGATTAGGGTCTAATCTGATGGGTATCAGTGACAGGGGGTGATTGATGGGTAATTAGTGGGTGTTTAGGGTAGAGAACAGATGTAAACACTGCACTTGGGAGGTGATCTGACATCGGATCTGCGGGCGATCTATTGGTGTGGGTGGGTGATCAGATTGCCCGCAAGGGGCAGGTTAGGGGCTGATTGATGGGTGGCAGTGACAGGGGGTGATTGATGGGTGGCAGTGACAGGGGGTGGTTGATGGGTGATTGGTAGGTGATTGACAGGTGATCAGTGGGTTATTACAGGGAAGAAGAGATGTAAATATTGCACTGGCGAATTGATAAGGGGGGGTCTGAGGGCAATCTGAGCATGTGGGGCGAGTGATTGGGTTCCCGCAAGGGGCAGATTAGGGTCTGATCTGATGGGTAACAGTGACAGGTGGTGATAGGGGGTGATTGATGGGTAATTAGTGGGTGTTTAGAGGAGAGAACAGATGTAAACACTGCACTTGGGAGGTGATCTGACATCGGATCTGCGGGCGATCTATTGGTGTGGGTGGGTGATCAGATTGCCCGCAAGGGGCAGGTTAGGGGCTGATTGATGGGTGGCAATGACAGGGGGTGATTAATGAGTGGCAGTGACAGGGGGTGATTGATGGGTAATTGATAGGTGATTGACAGGTGATCAGTGGGTTATTACAGGGAAGAAGAGATGTAAATATTGCACTGGCAAATTGATAAGGGGGGGGGGTCTGAGGGCAATCTGAGCGTGTAGGCGCCTAGGCGGGTGATTGGGTGTCCGCAAGGGGCAGATTAGGGTCTGATCTGATGGGTAACAGTGACAGGTGGTGATAGGGGGTGATTGATGGGTGATTGATGGGTAATTAGTGGGTGTTTAGATGAGAGAACAGATGTAAACAGTGCACTTGGGAGGTGATCTGATGTCGGATCTGCGGGCGATCTATTGGTGTGGGTGGGTGATCAGATTGCCCGCAAGGGGCAGGTTAGGGGCTGATTGATGGGTGGCAGTGACAGGGGGTGATTGGCAGGTGATCAGGGGGGGATAGATGCATACAGTACACAGCTAGGGGGGGGGTCTGGGGAGAATCTGAGGGGTGGGGGGGTGATCAGGAGGGAGAAGGGGGCAGTTTAGGGTTAAAAAAAAATAGCGTTTTTAGATAGTGACAGGGAGTGACAGATGGGTGATTAGGGGGGTGATTGGGTGCAAACAGGGGTCTGGGGGGTGGGCAGGGGGGGGGTCTGAGGGGTGCTGCGGGCGATCAGAGGGAAGGGGGGGCAGGATCAGTGTGCTTGGTGCAGACTAGGGTGGCTGCAGCCTGCCCTGGTGGTCCCTCGGACACTGGGACCACCAGGGCAGGAGGCAGCCAGTATAATAGGCTTTGTATACATTACAAAGCCTATTATACACTATCCGTGCGGCGATCCGGGTGCTAGTAACCTGCCGGCGCTTCCGAACGGCCACGAATGACGCGATCGCCGCATAACCACGCCCGCCACCGCCGATGGGCGTATTGCGGTCGTTTGGGCCCAGCCCTTGCCGCCGCCCATCGGCTTAAGGCGGTCGGCAAGTGGTTAAAGTGTACCCGAGAGGGGGAGGATGGGACACAAGAGGGATGTTCCCTGCTTCATGACATGCCTCTGTGCCCCCCCCCCCCCCCCGCTCTCTGCTCCTCCAGTGCTGGGCTGTTAAACTCTGAAACTGGCAACAAGCAGCTTGTCTGCAGCTAACAGGAGGACTGGGCGTCGCTTGCAGATGAGGCACGTCTGAAAAACGCCCCTTCTGGCGTTAGAAACGCCCCTTTCCCAGCTCTGATTGGCCAGCTCTGCCTCTCCTTAACCTCTCCCACGCTTCCGTGCTCTGAGAGCCAAAACTGCAGTGTCGTGATCCCAGGAGGCATGGCCATGCTTGCTTGTTTGTTTTTAACTTAAAGAAAACCTAAACTGAAAATTAAAAGTCAAAATAAGCATACACAAGTCATACTTATCTTCCATGTAGTCTACTCCTCAACCGCTTTCTCCTCTCCTGCATCCTGTTTGTCCACTGTGATCAAGGGAATTCTCCGTCCTCCATTTTGAAAATGACCATTACCCCATAACAGCTTTCTGGTCAGCACACTGTTAAACTGTAACATCGTCCACTTGAGCCATAGAGAAACATAAACATTACTTGTCCACTCAGCTATAACCGACAGCAACTGATATATAACTGACAGCAACTGATATATCTCAGTTCTGACAAAATCTTGTCAGAAGTGGAAGGGATCATTGTCAGAAGAAAATGGTGAGCTTCTGAGAGGAACTGATGGCAGGGTAACTATTTAATGTTCATTTGAAGTTATCTCGTGTGTTTATTTTAAATAATTTTACTCAGTACAGGTTCCCTTTAATGTCGGCAATTGCGGGACATAGGAGCAGCGATAATTGATGCCACCTGATCCAACTAGCCCCCCGGATCAGGTAGCGTGTTTTTTTCTTTTTAATAAAAAATGCCCCCCTTTGGGTTTTACTTTAAATTACTCGTAGATGGTTATTCATCCGGCCATGAACAGACAGGAGAAATATGAGAAGACCTGGATATGGTCGGAGGTTTTTTTACTCTGGGTTGAGGGGGAAGGCCCTTTTGAGTCAATTTTCTTTAATAGGATTCATAGATATCTGATTTTTTTGGATGGTTGGACGTGGGGAGGGGAGAAAGGTGGCTCTGGTTTATACTGGGCCCTCCCTCAACCTTCTCCGTCCTCTTCCTATTTTCTCTTTTCCTGTGGTTGTAGAGGGAAGAGTTAGGTCACCACTGATTGGAGGCTCCATGCACTAGTTAAATATATAGGCTGAGCTTCTGACTAAATGTCTATGAACTTTCTAATGTGGTGTTCAAAGGTGCAGTGCATACCGTACATCAGTGGTTCTCAACCTTTTCAGCAGAGGTACCCCTTTGTGGGTCATCCCTAAGCAAATGTACCTCCTACCGAATCGCGCGCCGCGGTGAAAAAAAGTGGGTGTGGCCATGACATAATGTGGGTGGAGCCAAATACTAGCGTATTTGGCTACCCCCTCCCTTCCCGTGGCCTGCTCAACCATCCCCACCCAGAAAAACTATATTCCCCATGTATTGCATACATACAATACATACATACTGTATATGTGCTGCAGCACAGTTTATAATCAGGGGCTTAACTAGAAATCACTCTGCCCCCCTGCAAAAATTTGGATGGGGCCCCCCCATAGATGCCAAACAATTGTAATGGGGCAGCGTTTCACCATAAAATAATCGGAATGCAGTAATCTTTCACCATAAAATAATCAAAATGTGTGCAGCATTTCACCATAAAAGAATTGTAAAGCAGGCAGCATTTCATCAGAAAATAACCGTACAGTGGGCAGCAAGAAAATAATCGCAATGTGTGCAGCTTTTCAGCAGAAAATAAAGGCAATGTGGGCAGCATTTCAGCAGAAAATTATCGCCATTTGTGCAACATTTCACCAGAAAAAAATCGCCATTTGTGCAGCATTTCAGCAGAGAATAATCACATTTTGTGCAACATTTCAGCAGAAAATAATTGCAATGTGTGCAGCATTTCAGCAGAAAATAAAGGCAATGTGGGCAGCATTTCACCTGCAAAAAAAATAATTTACTCACCTGGCAGAAGTCCCCTCTCCCGGCCGGCCTCTGGTGTGCAGCTTCCTGGACGATCTTGCTCCTGCAAATCTCCTGCGCTGAATAGAATAGCAGAGCTACAAGAAGATGGCACCCAAAGCCCTGTACTGGAGACACAAATAGTCTCCAGTACAGATCTTTGGACGCCATCTTCCCGTAGCCCTGCTCTGCCTGCCGAAGACTATGCAGGCTGGAGCGAGGCTGCGGGCTGTGGGGAATGAACTGGCACAGCGTCTATTAGACGCAGCGGCCAGTTCAACACCTGGGGGGTCCCACAATTGGGCGGCAGCGCACGATATGCTCCATTCAGGCGCTCATGCGGGAGATTAGGGTAGCGTAGCTATCTGATTGGCCCAAATGCTGCCTGTCACAGCAGCGGCTTTGATTGGAAGCGATGGTGGTGCGGGCGGGTGCACATGCTGCTGTGACACGCAGCATTTGGGCCAATCAGAGAGCTAGGCTATTACACATCTCCCACATGAGCGCCTGTGAATGGAGCATAGCGTGCGCTGCGGGGAGATTTTAAATAGCTGATATAGTCATTCTAAACTGTGCTGCAGTGGTTCTCCGCCATTTTCTCTGCGGCCCCTGGGGGACCCCCTTACAGGTACTGATGTACCCCCAGGGGTATGCGGACCCCAGGTTGAGAACCACTGGCATAGATCGTATTTCAGCAGTTTCTGCAGAGGGGTGAGGTGTCACACTGAACTGCCCTCAGCCAATCAAGTGAGGAACAGGAATGTGGGAGGAGGGATGACAAGCTTCCTTCTTGTCAGCAATGGTCCAAATAGAGCCAGTCTGACTGAGATAAGAGTCATTACAGCAGAAACATTTCTGAATAGATTGGAGTGCTTGCAATGCAGGGTCAGGTTGCAGGCTGCATAATAAACTGAGCAGTGGGTAAATGGAATTTGATTTTGTGGCTGACAATCCCGCTTTTAGTTATAAGACTTTTAGAAAAACAATTTTTGCTTAAAGTGTAACTGTCAGGCATAAAATCAAAAATCTATTTTTTATTATTATCTGGTATACAAGTAATAAGGGTGCTAACCACGCAATCCAAAAGATAAACTCACTATTACTTTTCTTGTTGATGAATGATCATTCCCTAGTTTACCTGACTTATTTGGTACACACAAAATTTGGTACGCAAAAGGAAGTTGCAGGGCATGCTGGGTTGTCATCTTTTGCTTCTCTACTTCTACTTCTCTACTAGAGAAGCAAAAAAGGACAACCCAGCATGCCCTGCAACTTCCTTTTTGCGTACCAAATTTTGTTATCTTTTGGATTGCATGGTTAGCAATGCATCCTAATTACTTATAAAGGAAGAGAGAACCGAGAGCCCAATATAGTGTAGTAAGTCAAGGCAAATGGTATATTTAAGAGTAAAAGATATATTCACAAACCAGGGTTACCTCCAGGTAACCACTGTATAGGCAGGTGAGGAGATTAGCCTGTCCCCACTCAGGATTAAGAAGTCGCTCTCTGTAGACGTGAAGAAAGAAAGGGGTATCCCCCTCCACCAAGGGTGGATATATGATGCAATATAAGACTGAACAGAGGCGCCAAAAGGTTAGAAGCAATAATTAAAATATTAAAAAATGCTTAGAAGGCAGTGGTGGACTTACCTCCTTCAAGCAGACACAGGCAACTGTGTATTTCAACAAAATGAATTTATTGGTACACTCCAAGGTATTGCTTACAACGCGTTTCGCAGGACTAACCCTGCTTCATCAGGCAGTATAGGTAGGAGTACACAGCAAAGTGTCGGAATCGCACCTGGCGCGATTCCGACACTTTGCTGTGTACTCCTACCTATACTGCCTGATGAAGCCGGGTTAGTCCTGCGAAACGCGTTGTAAGCAATACCTTGGAGTGTACCAATAAATTCATTTTGTTGAAATACACAGTTGCCTGTGTCTGCTTGAAGGAGGTAAGTCCCCCACTGCCTTCTAAGCATTTTTTAATATTTTAATTATTGCTTCTAACCTTTTGGCGCCTCTGTTCAGTCTTATATTGCATCCTAATTACTTGGTTACCAGATGAAAATAAAGAATTGATTTTTTATTTTATAC
This sequence comes from Hyperolius riggenbachi, assembly GCF_040937935.1. Taxonomy (NCBI): domain Eukaryota; kingdom Metazoa; phylum Chordata; class Amphibia; order Anura; family Hyperoliidae; genus Hyperolius; species Hyperolius riggenbachi. The sequence goes on along the minus strand of NC_090646.1, from coordinate 74,093,296 downwards.
CCGACAGTTACACTTTAACATATACATCCAGAAATCAGTTCTATTTCCTGATACACAGTCTGCATTTTCCTGAAATTATGACAATTGATAATCATATTATTTCTCCAGAACCTGAGAGACCATAATAAGGGTGGCTGTAAAATTGCTACACAGAACGCAGGCAGGAGCAGGAGAAATAACAGCTTTTGTGAATGCGAACAGAGACTCGGGTCACAATGACTACAGTGCTTCCTAGAAAAGTCACCATATGTCCTTCATATTGACAATGTAATGCTAGTGATTATTACTGACAATGGCATAATGACAACCTAACTGGGCACCTCCATTCTTCAGGGGAAACTTACAGCAAGTAGCAGGATCAGGCCACTGACTCATTACGCTGGAATTAGCTGAAGCCCGTGGAGAGGAGAACGTATCTTCCTCAGAGCTGCTCCCAGGAGAACAGAGGAGGAAAGTCAGAGTGACCCTACAGAAGCAAACCATGCAGTTCTCAAGCATTTTGCCTTCTGAAAAGCACTGCCACGATCCTTAAAGTGAATGGGAACTGCATTTAAAGAAATGAGACAGATACTTACCCAAGGAGAGGGAAGGCTCTGGGTCCTATAGAGCCTTCCCGCTCCTCTCCTGGTCCCCTCGGTCCAGTGCTGGCTCGCCCAGTAGCAGTATTTGACTAATTTAGTCAAATACTGCTTTACCCGGCCGAAGGAGGCTTCAGAAGTCTTCAGGGAGCCCGAGTGCTCCTGAAGAAGGGCGGCCCTGTACTGTGCCTGTGCAAGCACGCTCTCTTGCACGCTCTCGCCTGTGCAGTATGGAGCCGCACGTCTTCGGGAGGACACGGCTCCCAAAGACTTCAAAATACCCTTTCGGCGGGGGATTGAAACGGGGGGAGCCAGCACAGGATAGAGAGCACGGAGAGAGGGAGTCGGAAGGCTCATACGACCCAGAGACTTCCCTCTCCTTAAGTATTTGCTTCATTTTTTTTAAATGCGGATCCCATTCACTTTAAAGAATACCAGAGCCGAAGTGAGTAGGAGAAACAAGGTAACCTCTAAAAGGTAACTGTAATGTTTTAAAACAAAAAAGTTAGATACTCACCTATGAGAAGGAAATGCCCTGGATCCTTTAGGGCCTTCGTGTTTCTCTCTGGGTCCCCTTATTCCACCACCGGCCCTAGTTCAACTTTCCTGCTGGCTGCATCTTTAGGTCACTTGTCTACGGAGCCGCCGGAAGTACTTGGAGACCAGAGTACTTCTTTGACATTAAAGTCAGATCCTGGAATGGGAGGCCCGGCGGTAGACGCATGGAGAAGAATGGGAAGTCTCTAAAAGATCGAGAGCCTCCCCTCTTAGGTCAGTAATTTTTTTTTTTTTTTTTAGGATGTTACAGTTGTCCTTAAGGGTCACTCTTACCTGAAAGGGAACCTTAACACTGGCACCTAAAGAAAGTTTCACTTACCCGGAGCTTCCCCAAGTTCCTTGCAGCGCTCCTGTACCCTCGCCGCTCCTCGAGTGTCCTCCGGTCCCTGCTGCGCATTATTTTCATTTTCACCGGCCACGTGCATTCTTCTCCACCTTGCCGCCATCAAGAGTGTCCTGCGCAGTCATACTGCACCTGCGCAGGATGCGCTTGACGGCGGAGTGCCAAGGTTAGCCATCACCGGCCCAGAATGTCAAATCAACGTACAACAGTCCATAGGAGGCAGTTAACCTGGAATTGCATAAGGATCATGTGAGAAGTACATAGGCACTGGCATCTGATTAATGGTGAACTTGCATAGTGAGCAGTGAAGTCCTCAAGCCTCAGGGTGTCTACAGTCTGTTATTGTGGCATAAAAGGGGAGGGACAAAGCAGAATTAAGACCCACAGGGAACTGAATGTTAGAGACCATTTTCCCAGGAGAGCCAACCACATTAGCTGCTGCACAGGAGGAAGTAAACAGCCCGATTATAAATATTTCTTAGTACAGGACAAGGACAGAAACTATGATATTTAAAGGGAACCTAAGCTAAGAAGGATATGTATTTTTTCCATTTAAAATAATACCAGTTGCCTGACTCTGCCGATCCTGTGTCTCTAATACTTCCAGCCACAGTCCCTTAAAGGGAACCAGAGAGGAATGAAATGTGAAAATAGAAAAAGCTTTTATACATACCTGGGGCTTCTTCCAGCCCCATAAGCCTGGATCGCTCCCACGCCGCCATCCTCCGCTTCCTCTATCGCCGCTACCGGGTCCTGTCACTTCCGGCGGACGTGGCCAATTGTCCGCATCACAGGGCCTCCCTCCATACCCTTACGCATGCGGCTGCGCAGTAGGCAGCCGCAAGCATAAGTGTATGGAGGGAGCCCCTGTGATGCAGAGAATTGGCCGCGTCCGCCAGCCGACTGGCGGTAATGACGGGACCCGGTACCGGCGGATCCAGGCAGCGGAGGACGGCGGCGTGGGAGCGATCCGTGCTGCAGGAAGCCCCAGGTATGTATAAAAGCTTTTCTTTTATCCTCTCTGGTTCTCTTTAACAAGAATGCAGATCAGGTGCTCTGATTGAAGTCAGACTGGATTAGCTGCATGCTTGTTTCAGGTGTGTGATTCAGCCACTAATGCAGCCAAAGAGATAAGCAGGACTGACAAGCAACTGATATTGTTTAAAGGGAAACATCCATATCCCTCTCAGTTAAGGTTCCCTTTAAAGATTGAATAGAAACATTGTGTATAAACTTAAAGGACACCAGAATCGAGATGGATATGGAGGCTGCCATATGTATTACTTCCTTTTAAGACATATCAGTTGCCTGGCTGTCCTGCTGACCCTGTGCCTCTAATACTTTCAGCCATAGACCCTGAACAAGCATGCAGCAGATCAGGCGTTTCTGCCATGGTCAGATCTGAGAAGATTAGCCGCATGCTTGTTGCTGGTGTGATTCAGACACTAGTGCAGCCAAATAGATCAGCAGGGCTGCCAGGCAATCAGCATTGTTTGAAGAGGAACTGTCACAAAAATCTTATAATTTAAAACGCATACAAATAGGAAGTACATTTCTTCCAGAGTAAAATGAGCCATAAATGACTTTTCTCCTATGTTTCTGTCACTTACAGTAGGCAGTAGAAATTGACAGAAGTGAAATTTTGGGCTAGTTCATCTCTCCATAGGGGATTCTCAGTATGGCCTTTATTCTCTATAAAGACGTTCCCTGAAAAGGATTTATACAATATGCTAGTCAGCCTCCCTGCTCACTGTACACGTTTTTGGCAGTTGGATGGAGCAACTGTCATTCACTAAGTGCTTTTAAAAATAAAGAAAACCCTGAGAACCCCCCTATGAGAAGATGGGCTAGTCCAAAATCTGTCGGTAATGTCAGATTTCTACTACTTACTGTAAGTGACAGCAACATAGGAGAAAAGTAATTTGTGGCTCATTTTACTCCGGAAGAAACATACATTTTATTTGTCTAGGTTTACATGTATTTTAAATTTTAAGATTTTTGTGACAGAGGTCCTATAAGAAGAAATAAATATGGCAGCCTCTATATACTTCTCGTTTCAGGTTCCATTTAATACATGCAAAGATGCCACGCTAGAAACAATAAGGGTTAGATTACGCTAGCATACTAAATCATGGGTAACATTCATTAATCCAAATCGCATGATGTATTTATTCACCATTTTTCTTTGTGGCAGTGTCCTCTAAATGTTACCATTCAGGCTCTATCCATTCATTAGAGTTGTTGCTATGGAAGAAACACTTTCAATGTTTTCGGTCAGTAAATTACCTCTTGTATCCTGTAAATGGCTAGATTAGGCCATTCATTAAGCTCTATTTATCTCCCTTACAACAGGATGTAACAGTGTTAACACACAGTTGAGACATTGTTATGATCACCAATATCCAGAAAAAAAAGCCCCTGGTAGTACAGATGACAGCTGGATCCACTTGTGATAAAAAGTTATTATGTCTCTCAGGAGTGTAACTTCAAATCATGGGGCTCACCAGCAAAACTTCGATGAGGCCTCTTTAATGTTCACAACCCTTCCCTTGGTGACCCTCACAACATGAGAACCCATCTTACAAGGGTCATAATAAAAGTGTGGTCATCAGGATGTTTACCCCCATAACGTGTAGCCCCAAAAAACAAAAACAAAAAAACCCCTGATCTGGAGTATCAGAGAAAGGGAAAGTTAGTAGCTGGGGCCCTCCCACAACTCTGCCCCCCCCCCCCCCCCAGCAGTTGCAGGGACTGTTCCCCCCCCTAGTTACATCATTGTCTCTCCAGGTTTTTTTTTTTCTTTCAACTCACCCTCTGAGCCCCCTCAAAAGGCACAGGAATGTAGACCCAGGTTTGAATAGAGATTACAATTCTTATGCTTGTAGGATTTTTACTGAATTTACTACATCTCTCACATAACTATTGTATGTGTTCTGCTTAAAAAACAACAACCTCTAAACGAGTCCTGAAGTCGGAATCATTTCATAGTGGGACTTCCAAGATACATGTTCATTCCTCAAGAGAGCTTACTAGACTGTCTCGAAGAACTTTATAGCATCTTATTGATCTGAACAAACAAGGATCTGCACTCTCCCTTCAATGAATCTTCCAAAAGTGATTGATAAACCCCTTCAGGGTACAGACTCACCAGATCCAAGGGTCTAACGACCAAGACTTGCATCCGGGGTGTGGGCCCCCCCGTCGCCTCTCGGGCACTCTATGGGTCGTCTCAATCCCTCCCCGGCTGGCTTGGATATTCCCACTGCTGGTGACTGGCTCTCTGGTTCATGTTCAGCTTGTAAAAATGAATAAAATGAATAAAAGGAGGCTCCGTGTGACATAGCTTTAGACATGCGCAGTGCGCGTAGCCGGAACTTTAGATCCATGAGCGGCGTCACTTGCTAGTGAAACGCTGACGCGGCTTTTTATAACGGCGATTAAAGAGACACTGAAGCGAAAAAAATATATGATATAATGAATTGGTTGTGTACTATGAATAATTACTAGAAGATTAGCAACAAAGAAAATATTCTCATATTTTTATTTTCAGGTATATAGTGTTTTTTCTAACATTGCATCACTCTATAATATGTGCAGATTACACAACACTCAGCATTCAAAATGAGTCTTTCAGAGCAGTCTGTGAAGTAATGACCTCTCCTCTAGCAGAGGAAAAGTAAACAGTTCAATTACAGTTGAGATAATAAAAGTCAGATAACAGCCCTCTCCGCGACTAAGTTAGTCGGAGAGCTTAATAGCTTTTTTGCATAGAGATAACAACTGGAGTTTCTCAGCTCTTCCTGCACTGGAAACAATTAGACTGATGTATCTGATCTTAATGTTTTTTTTCTTAGCTGTACTACACATACAAATCATATCATCATCATTTTTTCTTTTTGCTTCAGTGTCTCTTTAAGAGAGAGCGAGCGGAGACACAAGTAGGGAGAGACACGGCCACAGGGGAACCAACTCTCCCTACATGATCTGTGTGATGCAAGCCTCGCTATAATGCTGTTTTTTAAGAAAGTCTTGTTTTTAAAGGACTTTTAATAAAAGAAGTAATGCACTATTAGAGGCGGGTCCTCTTTTATTCATTTTTAAAAGCTGAACGTGAACCAGAGAGCCAGTCACCAGCAGTGGGAAAATCCAAGCCAGCCGGAGAGGGATCGAGACGACCCATAGAGTGCCCGAGAGGCAGTTGGGGGGGGGCACACCCCGGATGCGAGTTTTGGTCATTAGACCCTTGGATCTGGTGAGTCTGTACCCTGAAGTAGAGGCCTGCAGCGGGTCGGGTACCCGCGGGTAGCGGTCTGCGGGTAGTGAAAGCAAGCATGTTAATTCTGACTGTCTTTTGCTTCCTAACATTCTGTGATAAATGCTGTAAGTGGAACCAGAATACTTGTTTGCTGCTGCTAATTTTTAATGCCAAAGCAGACTTCTTCCTGGGCTCAACCTGAGAGACTCCCCTCCTTCATACTAGTTTCTACTAGAACAAGCTAACTGGGAACGGTCATACAGCTAAGTATGTGTTTTTTCATAGCTGGACAGAACTAACATCCTAAAGCATGCTCGGTTTGCTCAGTTGAAAGTACTAAAAAGTACATCTTACATGCCGAAAAATATGGTCTGTGTCTATTTAAGTCATAAAGAACTTTGGGGGATTTTTTTGTGTGAAAGGGTACCAACAGATTGGTCCACGTGTGTGTGTGACCTGCATTCAGTAATTGTGAGCTGGACAAGTAAGGCACATACCATATATATACTCGCATATAAGCCGACCCATGTAAAAGTCGAGGTACCCACTTTTCCCTCAGAAACCAGGAAAAAGTGCTTGACTTAATGTAAAAGCACCCTCCCCATTAACCCCCTTCCCATAGCCAGAGGTGCCCCAAGGATGATACAGCTGTGCCTCAAGACGTCACTACATGGCGTCATAGATAGAAGACAAAGCAATTGCCACACAGGAAGAATCCCCATTGAATGCACTACTGACCCATTGCTTTCCACTCCACAAAATCAGGGGACACAGGTAGTCTTGAGTAGCACACTCTGCACACCATGTTGCAGGGTATGGGCTGGCAAGAGTAGGATCACTATTGCACGATTCTTACATTCTACTCTGCCAGTAACGAAACCTGCTCCACCATCCGTTCAGCTCCACCGACTCGCATATAAGCTAATGGGGTAACTTTTCAGCACATTTTTTGTGCTGAAAAATTAAGGCTTATACGAGAGTATATAATGTACATCTCCATTATGCAGAACTATCTGGGAGGAAGTTATAAGTAAGGATAAGGGGGAATGTGCTTACCAAATGTGTAAGAACTTCGGCCCTTGGGGACTGGAGTTCAACTCTCAGTTCTAGATGCTTTGATAACCAACCTGTGACGTGTGGGACTATCTTCCAAAGTAAGTGTTGATAGGTGCAGTTTCATGACCCATGCTTGGCCCTAGGGGCAAGGATTTAACACAAACTAACAATAGGATTTGAATTCACATATAAATAAAACACGAGGAGTGCACTTTTTGTTTTTTATTAAATCACTTAGACTTGAAAAAAAGTCACAAAATGTAATGCACTTAACTGTGTTCATTATGCAATAAGTGCCCTGTACAGCACCAACCCAATTGGATTGACCTTACTTCATAAATAAAAACATATTTACATAAAACAAGTACAATGAAACATCATAAATGATCCACAAGCCAATGGGTCGGGCCCTGCAGGGCCAGAGGAGCTACAAGTCCCAACATAAAACACCAAGATCTTGTTGGTCCTTGTATATTCTCTGACATGAGGTCTGTCAGGTCCCGGCCCTGCCGCAGAGGGCAGCCCAGGCCCGCAACAAGTAAGAACTGTAAGTGAAGTTAACAGGTAATTAAACCTTCAAATAAATGGTTCACCAACATACATAACATTCGAAGTCCGCCAAATAACTGGTGAAAACTATACAGTCTGCGGTTAGCGCTGTAGTGCAATTTACATGTTTGATGCAGATCAAATCAGCTTGATTGCAGATAAGGCAATAACTGAATCATATGTTCTGTGCAAAGGTTAACTGGAAGGTGCTTAGACATTTTAGATCCACATGTACTGGGCCCTTTCTTAAAGGATAACTCCCCCAATGGTACAAGATGAGAAATGTGGAGGTATTATACATACTATTAATATGTTGCCTGTGTCATGCTCCGATTTCTGCAAACCAGGCACCATCCAGAGACTACTGTCATGTGAAGTGTTAGACCTTCAAAGATCATTGACATCCACAAGATAGAGCTGCAAAGCTGCAAAAAATGTCCACAAGACCCAGGAAAGGTCAGCTTAACTCGAGCATAGGGATGGTATATGAGACGCAAATTTTTCAGGTTCATGCAGGATTGTGCAAATTTTCAATGCACATTCAGGCAGCTTGAAAATGGACCAATCAAACTACGCCAAGGTGGAATTCCATTGGTACATTTTCAAGCTGCATACTGTAAATTTGCACTGAAAAGTTACATAATCCAGCATCAACTCTTAACAATTTCCATCTCATTGACCACCCTACTGGATAATAGAGAATGTCAATGAGTTGAAAATAATTCAAACTTTAATTGTATGCAGCGTGGAACTGGGCCAAGTAGATTTGATTTTCCTAATTCCAAGCTGTGTGCAATCTGCATTAAAGTCATAATGATTTGCATCATCTTGACCATCACTATCAAGGAAGACAGTGATGGTCATGTCTAGGAAAACTCATGGAGAAGCATGTGATTTGTTTGATCAGCTGATAGATTTGCTGTGATCATATCCTGCATTAGCACATGATCATGACTAGCAAATTAGAGGCTTACATCTCTATCACCTGACCAAAGTGATAACAAGCGTCTCCATGAGTTCTCCTAGACATGGGCATCACTAGTGAGGAAGAATGAGGTAAAACTGGAGCTCTTTCTAATGCACCCCTTAGAAGTTAGATCACGTGATAACCTCCCAGTACAATACAAACAAGTGTGTCCAACTACAGTGCTGTCATTTAGTCATAGTTTATCTACAGAGTACGTTTTTATTTCATGACTTATAAGAAAGCTTTTTGGGACTATGTAAAATTTAAAAGCCCTGACAAATTACATTGCGGCAGCATTTACAAAAAAAACCAAGATAAAGAAAGAAGGTCAGAAAATGGAGTGGCCTTTTTGTATAGTTAAGACGTCACAGAAGCCATTTTGTAAACTTACGCTATACTTGGCCTTCTAAACAGTGACAACACCGAGACAGTGATTGCTAACCACAAAATGACTGGGTTTGAGGAAACATCCTCCAGACTGCCAGATCCTTACCAGAACTCCCCATACATGTACACTGGTAAACCAGAAAGACCCTGCCTTTCTAGGCCAGTACAAACTTGACGTATTGCCCATTTGGTTTTTTTAGCCTTCCACCTCCATACAAATGAAAGTACTATGACCCAAAGCCCCGATGACAAGCACAATGTATGGTTTCCCAAAGGCACACTGGGCCAAAAATATGAACTGAAGTTTCTACTAATAAGAGGCAGGAAAGCCAGTTCCTTCATTTATCCCAGGGGTGGGACAAAGTATGGAATTCAGGAACCAGCCTACTCTAACCTGGATCCAATAGGACATTTTTTTGGAGCAAGATACACTGAAAATTAAAGACAAAGCACAAAAGTAAGGTGGCAACTATATTTTTTTTAAATGGGCCTTGGCGACCTCACGCCAGAGGTTTTTCCAGCCATGGACTTACCCCTTTATGCACATCACACAGTGAAGCAGCATTTTGGACCCTTTATGATAACTTCATAAAGGGGGCACAGCTTCTGAGAGAAAAAGTGCAGGCTTTAAGAACGGACTATGGCAAAGTGAAAAAAATTGCCCACAATTTCAAGTGTATGAAGATCCAAGCTACTGACTTTAGACTCTGTAAGGACAACACGTCATGTGATGATGCAGGTTCCACCAACCACACCTCTTCCCACCAAAGGTCATTCAAGTGTGTCTGAGCTCCCAAAAGGAACTACAGTGGAGTCCCAGCTATTCAGAACTCAACTGACCAGCAGCAGTCTCATCCAACCAGCACAAATCGCCTGCAGTACTCAAAGTAGTGAAGGCCAACTTCTTGGGCAGTTTGAGGGCTCTGCTGTGCTTAAAGACTGGGCTCTACGGATCCCACAAAGTTAATATATTTTTAATTACTGTATTTTAACATTAAATAAAGAGTTCGTGGAATGTATATAGAGTGGGGCATAGTACTGTGTTAGGCCTATTTTGAACATTAAGTCTCAAGCAACCATGAAGCACACTTATCCGGCATCAACTGATCCCCAATAGTGCCGGATAACCGAGACACTACTGTAGTTAGATTCTAGCTAATGTATATCCTGTGCATGTTCATGATTGAAGTGCATCTGGTGGACTACTAACAGCAAGTCTTCATCTCGGTTCTTCCAGTTATCACACTTATAGTCCACTGCCGCTAATGCCTCGGGACAGAAAACAAAACAAAACAAAAAAAAATCACTGGTTCTTAGTGACCCCAACAGGCTTCATTTTTAGCCAGTATACGACACTAAATGCTAATCAAGCAGAATAAAGGCACATCCATTAGTATGTGCATAGGGAGGCAGGGTTCAAATTAGTTTACAATACAAACTTGATTTCCTGTAGATCATATCACCACATCCAATTTAGAAAAATATTTTGTTCTGTTATACATTATGAACTCCCCCATCATCCTCTTGTAACATCGCAAAAAGCTGTGCTTTACATTATTGTAAAAATACAATTAAAAAAGACCAAATAACAAATCTAGAGAACATCTTCTAGAAAACACAAAGAACCCAATTTGACAAAGTGTCTACAAAAACGATTTTTGTCTCATAGTATGTCCCTCAAAAAAGGAGTAAAGGACTCTCTGCATCTTATTAGGAAAGCCAATAAAGAACTACCCCACTCTCCATGTTTTAGAGAATCAAGTGGCCTTTTTGTCCACTTAGAACAATCACCCACAGTTGAAGCCTGCTGGATCTTATACACACCTCATATTGCCAGGTCTATAAGTTGCCACCAAAGAGATACATTATTACAAAGAAGGACATTTTTGGAGAGCCAATTATGGGACATTAACTTACAGGCATGCCATATAAAATGGCACTTACCCAGAAGCCGGTTCTCATTAAGGAACATGCCTCGCTAAATCACTGCCCAAAATCTTTCAAACTGTACTTCGTATGACAGCAAAGTACATAAGAATATGCTTGTGGCTGCTGTGGGCTCCAGAATCTGGACCAGTTATCTACAGGACACATTAACAATTTATGGAGCAAATCTCAGATCTTAGGATAAACCAAGAGTTTGATTTCATCTTCAGACCACCACAATGCCTCCAAGCAGCTTGTGCTTTTTATCATTCACAATGAGAGCGTCTTCAAACCATGTCCAAAAAGGAGGACATCTGTTCATCTTTTCAAAAAAGTGTGGCAATAAAGCCTAGAAGATTTTGTGATGAAATTCATCAGAGCCTCATCAGTGATACAGTCTCGTTAGCACACAGTCATTTTGGTCAAACATAATTAAGTGCGACACGAAACACTGAGGAGAAGTGGTCACTTAATGGAATGCTTCAGAGTCTTCAGGCCAGAGGAGCTTAGTGTGCGTGATCTCTGTCTCAGCGTCAGCCTGCCTGGATGGTCTATGCTCTCAAACAAAGGGTTCTCAATGATTTCTTCAGCCTCTGGTCTCTCGCTGGGGTTAGGGGACAGCATAAGCCGAACCATGTTTTGCTATAAAAGAACAGAAAGACATATTTAAGGAATGAAAGGTTACAGCAAGAGTATACACCAAACCATCTGCGACAAGGCGTCAGAAACAAAACTTCAGCACCATCAGTAAAGTTTTTAGATCCGTAGCCAGCAGGATATTGTTAACTTGTGTGTGTCTGAGCAAACCACCCCTCAAAGTCAGCAACACCTCTACTGCTGGGTTGGACAGAGAGACATGGCTTCAACGGCAGGAGACAATGTAAGGAAGCGTTCCAAGCCCATGCCCCAAAATAATGGGGTGGCAGGAGTCACATGACCTTGCTGCCAACACTAAAAATTTACTTTTGCCCGTAGCCTTGCTCTTCTGAGTAGCTATGTACTCATAGCTACTCGAAATTGAAATGTTAATTACAGCAGCTGTGACCGCAGGAGAGGGAGGGTTAACTCACCCATGCGGACGTCTGATCCGATGCGCTCCATTCGCATTGCGATTCACATCACTTCCAAGTCTCATTCCAGTCACTCCCACGCTTCCTGCTCCAACCCGGAAATGAAGCGTGGGAGTGACCGAAATGAAACTTGGAACGTAACATGCGACGCAAATGGAGCGCATCGGATCACACGTCCGCATGGGTGAGTTATCCCTCCCTCTCATGCAGTCACAGTTGCTGTATTTAACATTTAGATTCTGAATGGCTAAGAGTCTGTAGCTACTCGGAAGAGCAAGGCTAGTTAGCAGAAAGATATCTGCAACTGTTGGAAACCCACATTCATATTAATTCTTATGTTAGTGGTCTACAGCAGAGTTCTCCAACCCTGTCCTTAAAGAGAACCCGAGGTGGGTTTGAAGATTATCTGCATACAGAGGATGGATCTGCCTATACAGCCCAGCCTCTGTTGCAATCCCAACCCCCCCTAAGGTCTTCCTGCACTCTGCAATTCCTCATAAATCACAGCCACGCTGCTGACAAACAGCTTGTCAGAGCTGGCTGTGTTTATCTCTATAGTGTCAGTCTGCTGCTCTCCCCGCCTCCTGCAGAACTCTGGTCCCCGCCTGCATCCCTTCCCTCCCTGCTGATTGGAGGGAAGGGACGGGGGCAAGGACCGGAGCTATGCAGGAGGCGGGGGAGCAGCTGAGACTGACACTACAGATGTAAACACAGCCTCACAGCATGGCTGTGATTTATGGGGGATTGCAGAGTGCAGGGGGACCTTATTGGGGTTTGGGATAGCAACAGAGGCTGGGCTGTATAGGCAGATCCAGCCTCTGTATGCAGATAACATTCTTTAAACACTCCTCGGGTTCTCTTTAAGGCCAACCAACTGTGCATGTTTTGCAGAAAACCACAAACATGCACAGGTGGGATAATTCATTTCTCAGCAGAGCGGATTAACTACCCGTGTGGACCTCCACAAAACATGCTCTGTTGGGGGGCCTTGAGGGTGTAGTGGTGCAGCGGCCAAATAAAACTTAAGCCAGGATAAAAAGGGCTTTCAAAATGCTTACTTCTTCTAGTACTTTCTGCTCTTTAGCTTTTTACTTCAACATAACATGGTTAAAGAGCACCTGTAACGCTGGCATTGTTTAAAGGAAAATAAATATGGCAGCTTCCATATCCATCTAAGTTCAGGCATACGTTAACTCTACCTTCACCAACTTCTTCCTGTGAACTAGAAGTCCACCTCCTCATACACAGGACACAGTTATTCGTTATTTATGCACAACAGGTATTACACAGTCAAACATCACACTTTGTTAGTTCATGAAGAATTTAACTTCACAAGACATTTGAGACTGTTTTGTTAGCATGGAAGGTATTTTAAAGGACTCCAAGTAGTGTCTGCAGCACATGAAAAATAAAAGCCATCTGTGGTATAAATAGCTTTTTGGTAGTGCATTGCTATGATGCTGCAAACATGCAGTACGTCTAAAACGTGGGATGAAGTTCAGAGTGATTGCTGTACACAAATGCCTCTCGGCAGGCGGCGCCGAGCGCAGATAGCGATGCAGAGATCACTTTTCCGTCACACAGACCGTTAGAACCTTAGTGGATCACAATCGAAGCCTTCCACTGCCAATCTGGAACTGTGAATATGTGTCATACAACAGGGGTGTCAATTCAAAGCAGCCTTTGTGAATTGACATTTCAAGAAATATCTGATAAAATCAGTTCATCTGCTGAGATATTTTACATCGTTCTTTGTGGGTTACTATTTTGAGACTCAAACCCAGTTTCTATTGTGAGGCATGGATGATATGAACTGTTGTTTGCCATACTGTGTGTCATGTGGTCCTACCTGATTAATCTGCCTGCCAATTCAGAGAGAACAGGAGGAAATCAGCACTGCAGTTCCAAGACAGCGATGTGTTCTGTTGCTTTGCAATGGGGGAGGGCCAATGGAGGAGTGTAACAAAGCAGGCAGAATGACAGAGAACCATGCCCTGGTACTAGCACTTTGATGAGTCAGTCCACCAAGCTGATTGCTCGGCTGACACGCCAAGAGGGATTGTGGGAAACTGTACACATGCTAGATTCTCTGAGAATTCACGTCAAATCAATCCAGCACATTTACAAGGCTTAATCTGGAGCTCCTGTAAATTCCAAAGTGAAAAAAAACCAGGATGACACTACGGCTGTTCCCCCTTTTTACCCAATGCAGAAGCACAGTGGCAGCTGCACTACTCTCTTCACCTCTCCTCTCTGAGATAAGCTGCCTCAGTGGCAAAAGGTAGAAGCAGAGTACCTATAAGGCCACGCCGAGGCTCCTCCCATCCACAAACACAACCTCTTAGCAGTCTTTGCAAAGACAAAAAACTGCCATGGCAGTTTTTCAGAAAGAGGGCGTGACTAACCAGTAAAACCAGGATTTAATGACTCAAGTGGACACATTATGACATTTTTTTTTTCTGCTACTGTTATAGCTTCTGCTGCCTGTGATGATAATGTGGGCTACCAGTGGTCTCCAGACTGCATTCTGAGAATCACAGCCTTGCAGAGGTTCACATACTCGACTTACCTCTTGCAGGTATCTCTGTGTAAACAAGGCAGGGAACTTCAGATCACGCAGGTCTGTTAATATCTAATAATAAATAAAAGTAGTAAGTCGTAAGTACACAGTGACATAAAATGATCCAAAAAGAAAAAGCCACCAACTCTAACGAGGTTCCCTTATGTGTCCTTCTGAAGTACTTGGCTGTATTTTTTGCTAGTTTATATCCTTCATATAATTGGCCAGTACCGTATCAACCATCTGTATGAATAAAAATGCATGAATATGGGTGGATTCCTCCAACTCATGCTGGACTAGATGATAAATCACACTAAAGGACACAAAGTCCATTATCTGTGCTTGTGCTGCGGCTACAGAATGCATCTACAATTTTGAATTCTGTACCTGATGTTCTGCCAAAGAAACACAGCCATCTACACTTCAGTAGCACACTAATGTTTTACCAGGAAGACAGGAGAGGCACGCGCTGTGCCAGCCTCTTACAACGCAGAGCAGCTGGGTGAGACTGGTACTCGTTATTCCAGCACTGCAGGCAGAGGAGGAGATGGAAATCCTGCAGGTGACTCTTGTATCTATCCTCCTTTTCCTAAAAATAACTTTTTTTTTTTTACATATCCCACAGTTTTATTTTATATTTAAATCTACTTTTTAGGTTTTTACTGTTTCATCGTCTCTGCTCAATGACACCTTCATTGAAGCGTGCCAGAGCTCAAATCTATGAATTATTGACCCTTTTGATCTCTTTCCGGCTCTCAGAAGCCATTTACTGTCAGGAAAGTGTTTTATGGCTGGAATTACTTATCAGTGAGGGTTATGCTATAGTCTGACCCAGTCCGACCCGGACAGAAACTGTCACTTGCATACCTGATGTTTAACTCTTTCAGGCAGAGAAAGAAAAAAGAAACACAGCCTAGTTATTTGTGTGCTAGGCACTGTACATACACAAGTCTATCTCATCATGTCACATGTCACCTCGGTTGTCCTTTAAAGGACAACTGAAGCGAGAGGTATATGGAAGCTGCCATATTTATTTCCTACTAAGAAATACCAGTTGCCTGGCTACCCTGCTGATCCTCTGCCTCTAATCCTTTTAGCCATAGACCCTGAACAAGCATGCAGCAGATCAGGTGTTTCTGACATTATTGTTAGATCTGACAAGATTAGCTGCATGCTTGTTTCTGGTGTTATTCTGACACTAATGCAGCCAAATAGATCACCAGGGCTGCCAGGCAACTGGTATTGTTTAAAAGGAAATAAATATGGCAGCCTCCATAATATTCTTCTCACTACAGTTGTCCTTTAAAGGGAACCTGAAGTGAGAGGGATATGGAGGCTGACATGTTTATGCTCTTTTAAATAATGCAAATGCACAAATAATGTCTGGCTGCCTCTAATACTTATAGCCATAACCCCTGAACAAGCAGCAGATCAGACGTCAGACAAATCTAACAAGATTAGATGCATGCTTGTTTCAGGTGTGCGATTTAGACCTTACTGACCAAAAAGATCAGCAGGAATGCCAGGCAACTGGTATTGTTTAAAAGGTAATAAATATGGCAGCTTCATAGGTCTCTCCCCTAGAGTTCCTTCTAAATATTTAAGTGTACTGATTTCCCATCATAAGTGCATGACGACATGTAGCACAACTTGCTTCAGTGGAGTGAGAGTGCTTTAGCATTTCAGCTTTGGCAGTTTTTCCTTTCATATTGGTGCGCATACCACTGGTTTCTCGCTTGCAACTGTGCAGCAAGAAAATGTAACACAGGCAGCAAAACACACACCCAGGCATACATGCATGTGGAGAGAGAGAGGGGGAGAGAGAGAGGGGGAGAGAGAGAGAGAGAGAGAGAGAGAGAGAGAGAGGAGAGAGAGAGAGAGAGGAGAGAGAGAGAGAGAGAGAGAGAGAGAGAGAGAGAGAGAGAGAGAGAGAGAGAGAGAGAGAGAGAGAGAGAGAGACGCAGACACACCACACCCAGGCATACATGCATGTGCGCACACAGAGAGAGACAAACGCAGACACACACACCCAGGCATACATGCATGCGCGCACAGAGAGAGAGACAAACGCAGACACACACACCCAGGCATACATGCATGTGGAGAGAGGGAGAGGGAGAGAGAGAGAGAGAGAGAGAGAGAGAGAGAGAAGAGAGAGAGAGAGAGAGAGAGAGAGAGAGAGAGAGGAGAGAGAGAGAGAGAGAGAGACGCAAACACACACACCCAGGCATACATGCATGTGCGCACACAGAGAGAGACAAACGCAGACACACACACCCAGGCATACATGCATGCGTGCACAGAGAGAGAGATAGAGAGACAGAGACAAACGCAGACACACACAGACACACACACACAGACACACACACACAGACACACACAGACACACACACACAGACACACACACACCTACACACACACACCTACACACACACACACACACACACACACACACACACACACACACACACACACACACACACACTTACTACACGCACTACACACGCACTACTCACACACACCACACACACACGCACCACACACACACACACACACACACACACACACACACACTCACACACACACACACACACACACACACACACACACAGGGTTTAAGGATACATAGCTGACTAAAATTAAAACATTTTCCCCAAGAACAGGCATGTACGTGAAGCAGTCCTCATGCCCACTACTCCCATAGTAACCCCTCCAGCCCCCATCCCTCCCCCCAAATTCCCCCTTCAGCCTCTTCTGGGTCGGGCAGTAGTGTGCAGGCGCTGACCCATCAGCGCACATCCTTCATTGTGTGTTTGTATCCGGGAGAGCTCTGCGCATGACTTTACGACTGACGCTGTGCGCATGTGCAGAGCACTTCCGGTCACACAACAACACACCGGGTCAGCGTCTGAGCACGACTGCCAGACCCGGAAGATGCTGAGGGGGGCATTTAGATGAGAGTGGAGGGGGCAGAGGACAAGCGGTGGGCACGAGAACTGCTTCACATACATGCCTACTTCTGCCAGTTTTTTGATTTAATTAATATCAGTACTGGCATCCTACTTTTGGTGACGTGATCAACATTTTTACACAATTTTTATGACACACACACACACACACACACACACACACACACACACACACACACACACACACACACACACACACACACACACACACACGTCATATTCCTAGATCAGATAGACTTGGTTACAGTCTGCTAGTGATGGGACCAAAATAGTAACAAGCTTGTCTATTGCTTATGAGGATTTTTCAAATGGTTTCCTATTAGAGTAAACAGTGCCATCTACTGGAAAACTCAATCAACTTGCATTTTAACAAAATTGATTTGTTTGTGTTTTTGATTAGATGTGTAGGAAGATTGTTACAAAATCCATTCCTAATAAACAAAGACCGGACAAGAGTAGTGGAGGAATGCATGTAAACAGTGAGTTTCAAAGTTTACACCATTTCTTGATCTCCATGCTAATCTTACTACAGGACAGATTCCACCATAGCTGCAGAGGAGCAGGAAGTGTCAAGGCGAGTTCATGGTACCTATACACTAGTCAATATGGATGAGGCATTCAAAGCAATCTTTTTCTTTAAGGTTTTCCTATAATAAGAGGAATCCCCCCGGCTGAACATTTCCTGCTTTCACTGATGGCCAACAGTACAGTATTCTACTGCATCTACAAATACATGTAACCATCAAATCTAAAGAATCTAAAGAAATCTAAAGAAAAGCTATTTGGGCATTTCAATTTTCTGCTGCTGGATTACAAATTCTAACACGCGCATATTTTACTTTCTATAGAGGAATACTGTCCTGCTAGAGAATTGTAAGTTTGGCCTGGAGTTGTGCTTTATTAAAGCAAACCTGAAGTGTTTTTAAAATAAAAAACAAACACAAATAGATACTTACCCGCGGAGGGGGAAGGCTCTGGGTCCTGTAGAGCCTTCCGTTCCTCTCATTCCAGCACTGGCTCCCCTGTTCAACTCTTCTGCCACGGGAGGCTTCGGAAGTCTTCAGGACCCATTAGTCAGAGACTGCTAAACGGGGAGACAGCGCTGGGAAAGGGGATCAGTAGAGGAACAGGAAGGACCCAGAGCCTTCCCTCTCCTTAGGCAAGTTTTTTTTTTAATTTTAAAAACTCTTCAGGTTCACTTTAAAACAGGAGCCTACCTTACTATACAATGTCCTGAACTGCCACTCCAATTCAGGCTATTGTTGTAACTGACCTCTCCAGTTGACCAATACAGCCCCACATGCCCATGAATACATAACATATCTACAACTTATTTAACCTCCCTGAAGGTATCCCCAACCACAGGTTTGGGTTGGCAAAAAAAACCCCTCCAAAAACATGCTGCGAGCAGTAATCCCGAGCCTGAATCGGAGCACCCGCGGGCAGGTTACTGCAGAGCCTGTGCTGCACTTGATACTCAAGTCCCCGACTTCCCGGGATCCGGACAGTCTCCTCCGTTGGCTCTCAATCCCTCAGGTAAAATCTCACCCTAAAGATAGAGCACCACCCGAAGAATAGAAGGAAGAAATGCAGCGAAGGATCAGGGGAGGCGAGTTCTGTGCAGGAGCTGCAGGAAATCCCTTTGGGGTACGATTTATTTTTCCTGAATTTTAGGGTCTAAAAACAGGCATGGGCAAACTTGGCCCTCCAGCTGTTAAGGAACTACAAGTCCCACAAAGCATTTGCCTTTATGAGTCATGACTGTGGCTGTAAGACTCATGCAATGCATTGTGGGACTTTTAGTTCCTTAACAGCTGGAGGGCCAAGTTTGCCCATGCCTGGTCTAAAAGCACACACAAAAAAGTGTAGACCCTAAAATCCAAAAAGAATCATTAACCAGGGAGGTTAAACAGTAAAATATAAATTGTATAGTTATAAGTGATGGATTATTTTTGCTTTAACTTTACACAAGTTCCGATAAATCAAAAGGCATATATTAAACTGTAATGAGGTACTTACTCTTACTCTTTCCATATTGGTACTGAACGGATATAGCAGCTCAAATAATATCAGGCCCAGGGAGAAGATGTCCACTTTGTGGGAGTAACTTTGGCCATACATCTACAAACAAAGACCAGGCCAGTTAATTCATTTCCTTGAAAAGGCACAAAACACCAACTGAATCAGGTCTTAGCTTCTACACCCTGGCAGCAAAAAACGCTTAGACTTTAGCAACCATCACTATTCCGCATAGCTTAACAGCCTAGGCCAAGCATCACTAGGAGGGCGGGACGACATACCAATATAAAGAAACCTATAGATTATTATTATTTAGTATTCATAATTTAGTAGGGGAAGTCAATTAACTTATCTGTATGTTTTTGGGAGGGGGAGGAAGCTGGTGTGCCTGGAGGAAACCCACATAGACATGGAGAGAACATTCAATCTCCTTGCAGATAACCACTACACCACCATGCTGCCCACATAGACTCAGGACAACAAATATCAGTATCCTGAATAATTTACTACATTCTATTATATGACACTGCAATGCCTCTTCATACATAATATTTTCTTCTGTTTTTTCTAGGTTAATAAAAGCAACGACCCCGACCTTGCTGGACGACCTCGCTGGGTCATCCTTAGCAGCTGACGACCCAGCGAGGTGTGCGGCTACTGCGCGTTTGTGGTCACGCTCTCATCTGCGCCTGTGCTGAACGCTCCTGGCGATTGAAGCGTGAAAGAGAGCGACATACTCGCGCAGACGCCGTCGACCTCGTTGGATCCCAGGCGACCCGCTGAGAGCAGACCTGGGGCGAGGGACACAAACTTCCAGGGGCTGGAGGTAGCCCCAGGTAATTTTTTTTTGCCTATTTCCTTTAAAAAAAAAAAAAAAAAAAAAAAAAGAATCGATTTTAAAATCGATAATAAATAAAACAATCAAAACTAATCCCCAGACGTTTCCTTCAGATAACTAAAGCAATTTGCTGGATTGGGAGCAACTCTGACTGAAGTGCCTACATTTGCCAGCAGGTGGCGTCTAGAGACATGGACATGCCCACAGTGAAGAACAAGCTTCCTGGAGAGACGGAACCCCGTCACAGGAAATGGATCAGGGCCACATGCAGACAGCCTGACCTGGAATCAGCAGGAGGTGCTGCTGGGACTTGTAGTAGCAGAGCATAGGTCAGGTGTATACAGCACAGCTCAGATTTCTGGCATGTGACGGCATCAGTTTACCTGTTCCGGGCTCATGTAGAGTTTGGTCCCGACTTGCCCAGTGTGTCGGGCGTACGCCGGCATTGGCGTCAGCACCACTTCATCCTCATCTTCCTGGTCCATCTCAGTCACCAGCCCAAAGTCTCCAACTTTTACTATATCATCTATCGTAAAGAATATATTTGAAGGCTGGGGGGGGGGGAAAAGCAAGATGATAAACACCGAGCATAGTGTAAAGAAATTGGTTTCAACAAATCACTATGGAAATGCTAATAATAGATACTTCCGCCTATATGCCCAAAAAAAAGTGCATGGGTAACTAAAAGGTCAGTACACACATCTAATTTTGATCTGTAGAAAATTGCCCAATTTCACCACTTCCATGTAGTATGAGAGCTTAACCACACAGTCTGTTTATAGTATTCAAAATCTGTTTGCCCTCGCGTTACATGGCAGTAGTAAAATTGGCCAGTCATCTGCAGATTAAAATTGGATGTGTGTAGAGAGCCTTAAGGTCCGTACACACGCCGGACTGCAGGCAACGACGGGTCCGTCGTCACCTCCAGCTGGGCGGATTTTCAGCAGACAGTCCGGCGTGTGTACAGTCTGTCGGCGGACTGATACGGCTGTCTGAGCAATCCGCCGGGCGGATCGCTCAGAAACAGCCGTATCAGTCTGCAGACAGACTGTACACATACCGGACTGTCGCTGGAACGCCCGCCCAGCGGGAGGTGACGACGGACCCGTCGTTGCCTGCAGTCCGGCGTGTGTACGGACCTTTACGCTTTGTATTGACAGAGAAAAGGCTCTTCCATGTGGAGGACAATGAAAGAAGGTAAAACTGCATGTCCCACAATTATTTTATCCACTTTGTATTTATATACCTCTGCTCAACCTCTTTTGCAGTGTTTTACACTGCATATTGACTTGTCACCAACTATCCCTCAGAGAGGCTCATAATGCAATCCCTGTCAGTCATATGTCCTCATCGCCTAAGGCAGCCATAGGCAAACTACGGCCCGCAGGCCGAATCCGTTGCTAGAGGGCCAGACTCCTCCAACCATCCTTTCAAAGTTGCATGCAACATTGAACACCACAACCAACTCACCCAATCACTCGTTCCAGCTTCGATCTCCATGGCAATGGCAGCATCATGTGACATGCCGTCAGTACGTACCAAAGAGTCATATGATGCTGTTGCCACCATGGAGATCGCTGAAGGAACAAGTGTTTGAGTGAGATACACCCAATCATTCCCCACGGGCTCAATTCAGGAGGGAGGAAGGGAAGGAGGAAGAGAGAAGTAGTAGGAGTGGTGCATAATTCTTTGTCCACCTCCTGGTCTAAGGCCAATGTTTAGAGGCAGCCAGTAAACCTAGCACGTTTTGGGTAAAAAAAATAAAATAAAAGAGTGCCCAAAAGTAACTAATGCAAACATGGGGAGAACATTCAGACAACACAATCTCATCCCTCAAGCCCTTCCTTTCTCTAGGTTCTGCAAGAGTTTAAAGTAACTTTAGTAACACACGAATACATTTACTTATAAGTAATTAAGTACTGTATATTCCTGTGTATAAGACCACTTTTTAACCCTTGAAAATCTTCTAAAAAGTCAGGGGTTGTCTTATACGCCGGGTGTCATTGATGCCGGTTGATATATCCTATCCTGTTACCCGCCTCTCAGATCTCCCTGCTGAAGACTGTAGTGAAGTGTGCAGGCACATATGTGTGAGATCTGAGAGGCAGAGGAGGAGGTAAATAGGATACAAGAGTGGGCCAGAAGGCTGAAAGAGGCGTGTTTTACGCCCAGTCATCCTATACACCGGAAAATACGGTACTAAGGGTCAAAAGACTACCGTACTCGTAATTTGAACGTTGACATTTGTATATGTGAACATTTATATTACGAACAATTTATAAAAATGAACAGATGTGAAGTCCGGTTATAAGGTACGTGACCCTTTGGGACTTCTGTAAAAAATGTAATTTGTGAACAGGACATACACTATACTTTTTGGTAACTAGATCAGGTGTTAGATTCAATTAAAAAAATAATTGAATTTCTCATTTTTTTTTCTTAAAGAGGAGCTGTTAGGTATAAGGTCTCAGAGAAAATAAACACATATATCAGTAGCTAAAGATTGGCTGTACTTACATTACATATGCATTTCACTGTCCACGTTTGGATTTCACAGAATTTGTATATAGTATATGCAGAGATAGATGCTCCTGACAGCTCATGGCAGGCTCCATGTTTTTCTGTCAAATGTGTGGTCATGTCCTGCCTGCTTCCTGATCACAGATAAGCTTGTACTAAATAACACAGTGTGCAGTGAATATTAATGAGCCATGTGGCTAGGAACAATAGCTGACTCCTGCAGTGTAGTCTGCCCGAGATTTATCAGTGCTACAGGATTACAAGCTGCTGTAACGTCTCATTAGCAGCCGAGGGGAGAGCCCCAGAATGCTTTGCAGTATGATATGCGGCTTGAGTCTTCTTAAGAATAACAGACTTGCTGATAAGCACACATCAAAGGTAACTGAGATTTTTATCTTCACTAATTGCTTTTGGGCTTCCTTCTAAACTGTTTAACACAGGAGAATAGAGGTTTAAATTAGCTTCTGCAGCCTGACAGTTACTCTTTAAGGAGGACCCTCAACCGATGTTCCACTTTTACTTTACAATCTTTACAAATATTAATCAAGAAAGCCCATTGTTCTAGAGCACAGGTTTCAAACACAAGCCCCCCCGAATGGAATGTGGCCCTCAAGAGCTTCAAATGTGAATAATTGTAAGCAGTAAAAGAACACTAAGAAAGTGTCCAAAAACTTAGCAACGTGAGCAATGTGAAATACCAAGACATGTAGCAGGTGAACATACCTTCAGGTCCCTGTGCATTAGGCCTTTGCTGTGCAGAAACTGAACGGCATCTGCAATCTGCAGAAAGATATTGAGGCATTCGGCCATGGGCCTTTCCTCCAGAGAGCTGCGTGCCTCCATCCAGTCTTTGAGGTTTTCCTTGCGGCACAGCTGCATCTGAATATAAAGATAAACCTTGGGAGAGCCAGGGTTCAGCTTCTCGGCAGTGTTTTTGGTGAGGTCTAGTTTCAGTGTTTTTGGTCGGGGAGGAGAAGTGGAGAAAGTGCTTGCAGAAGTGGGTTTACTTTCATTGGAGTCCTTCGTTCCGGAGTCTCTGTTGGAGAACTCACCGGTTGTGACCACAACGGACACATCGGCTCGGTTGTCTACATTAGAGGCGTTGTCACAACCAGAGTCCTCAAAGATTATGGATGACGAGGTTCTCTCGTGTAAGCCTATGTCCTCTCTGTTCCGAGAGCCATGTCCATAGGAAACCTCGCCATCCTGCTCATCATCATCCATCATGCTGTTATCACAGTCTGTGAGGAAACTGTCCTGCAGGTTCACCATGGCATCAAATGATTGGTTTTGGTCATTGTCTGTGGAAAAATGAGGAGGCGGCAAGCGCCTTCGGTGAGCTCCTGGATTTACAGGGATGAACTCAGTGGAAAGGGAACTGAAGCTTTCTGATGAAGGAGTGATGACCTCTACTTGCTCCTTCATGGAGTACGGATCACCGCTCCGAATCTTGACAGAGAGCCCGTCCACTGGAGAGGGGGAGCTGAACGGCCAATCCGTGCTGTGTTAAAGAAGATAGAAAAATTGGTTGCTGAATCACAGCACATTTAACATTTTAATTTCATATCCTTCCTGTGCTCTCATACTCGCTTTTTAAATGTTATTTTTACAGGCTGGTTCTCAACATTACTACAGTGTGTAGTACACGTTCCTACAACATTACTACATTTATGAAAGACAGCAGTTGCTGAAGTGTAGATAGGCAGGTGTAGGTATGTATTTTTTTTTTTTTTATTTTATCCCATCTCAGGTTTCCTTTAAGTGCCCTCTCTGTTGGGTGTTAAGTCATCTGCAGTGTTTCCAAAGCCTGTCCTCAAGGCCCAACAGTGCATATTTTGTGGAAATCCACACAGGTAGTTAAAGAGACACTGAAGCGAAAAAAAAAATTATGATATTATGATTTGTATGTGTAGCACAGCTAAGAAATAAAACATTAAGATCAGATACATCAGTGTAATTGTTTCCAGTACAGGAAGAGTTAAGAAACTCCAGTTGTTATCTCTATGCAAAAAAGCCATTAATCTCTACGACTTTCAAAGTCGTGGAGAGGGCTGTCTTCTGACTTTTATTATCTCAACTGTAAGTGAACAGTTTTCTTTTTATCTGCCAGAGGAGAGATCATTAGTTCACGGACTGCTCTGAAAGAATCATTTTGAATGCTGAGTGTTGTGTAATCTGCACATAGAGAATGATGCAATGTTAGAAAACACACTATATACCTGAAAATAAAAATGAGAATATTTTCTTTGCTGCTAATCTTCTAGTAATTATTCATAGTACACAACCAATTCATTATATCATATATTTTTTTTTCGCTTCAGTGTCTCTTTAATCAGCTCTGCTGAGATACTAATTACCCCACCTGTGTATGTTTGTAGGCTTCTGCAAAACATGTACTGTTGGTGGGCCTTGAGGACAGGGTTGGGGAACTGTGATTTAGAGCTGTGTTCCCAAACCCTGTCCTCAAGGACCCCTAACACTGTACGTGTTGTATAAATCCACAGAGGCAGTTTTAATCAGCTCTGCTGCAGCACCAATTACTCCACCTGTGCAGGTTTGTGGTTTCCTGCAAAACATGTACTGCTGCTGGGCCTTGAGGACAGGGTTGGGGGAACTCTAATCCAGAGTTCCCCGAACACATTTGCTAGGACTATTCAAATTATGGATAAATGCCTTCAAAGCCTAGCCATACCTTACACTTTTAACTGGTAAGAATAAATTTTATGTCATGTCAAACTTTACAATGAGGTAACTGTAAAAAGTTCAAAGCACCCCATGGCTAGATGGGCAATGTGTTGAGGACCTAAGGTGTACATGGCAGCACACTATACACCCTTACCACCTTGGCAGTGCGGGCTGATCTCACAGATCTCTTGTCAGCCACTGGGAGTCTAGGTGCCCATACATCAAACGATGTTACACAATAGAGGAGACTGGGAATCAGCAGCTCATTTACATTTGGGGGGACAGCCGCCTGGAGGGGCTGTAAATTTGGTTTTTTTCCGATACTGCACACGGTTACCACCGTACAACTGTTTGACCACGTCGGACAGAAATTTTCCAGCTTGCTCCAATGATACATTCAACCAATCTGGGTCTAAAATCGGTTGAATGGGCGAGCAGGCATGCTTTTTGTGAAAATGATTTTTATCCAATTCGAAAAAAATTATCAAATTGGATTGTCGACTGGGACGCAATATCACTAGATGAATGCCCAGCTTCCCAGTATTGGGACTTCCAGGATCAGAAGCTCAGCCTCGCCATCTCCTGGACACTCAGTGGTGTTATCACCTAGTCTCTGCATCAATACAGAGGTCAGGAAACATCAAGGGAGGTGGGGTAAAGAAATCTGCAAGTCTAGTCTACTGTCTGATTTTTCTATGGCTATAGACCCTGTAGGAGACAGCAGCCAGTGCTTCTGAGGTAGTAAGGCTGCCTAGTGGGCAATCTTACTACCAGATACAGAGGCCCACTACAATATCACTTTACAAAATGAGATGGGAAAAAACCTCAGTGAAATGAAAAATAAAGAGGCCACACCTTCCATCCTTTAGCCACAGCTCATCCATTTGCTCCTGCCACAGTTCTGGCGGCTCCTCCTTCCATGCGTTGAAATAGCGCACAATCCCAGGATGCTCCAGCTTGGCAAGGGCCTTCACCTCCCTCATCACCTTCTCCCTGGCCAGTTTCCTAGCAAAAACACAGAGAGCAGAAAATCACATTCACAGAACATGAACCAAGCCGTGACATAGGGGTATTTTTTAGCTCATCATAAAAACAGTTTTTAAACATTTCTGTAATGATTACAAGCGCAACTCAAGAAAGGAAGTGTTATTTTAGCTTTGGATAGTATGCCTTTTGGATCTTTACTGTTATCTGTCTCCATTTTATGTCCAGTCCTTTAAAGCAGGGGTCCCCAACCACCGTTGGCAGTTTCCAGCTGGGCCGTGGCGGGTCTGTCATCTCTCCCCTCTCCAAAGATGGTATGCATATCGCCGCTACAGGAAGCCGCTGTCCTGCTTCCTTCCCGCCTTACAGCAGCCGCAAGACGCGCTGCTGCGAAGAGGAGAGCGGTGCCTGGGGGAATGTAATAGAACAAGCGGCCACCCGCTCATAAGGTAACAGAACGGCGGTCGCGGGAGGAGGGGGGCACTACCTACCCATACTAGGGCGCTAAACTGGGCACTACCTACCTATACTGGGCACTATACTGGCTATACTGGGCACTATACTGGCTATACTGGGCACTATACTGGCTATACTGGGGCACTACCTACCTATACTGGACACTATACTAGCTATACTGGGCACTACCTACCTATACTGGACACTATACTAGCTATACTGGGCACTATACTAGCTATACTGAGGCACTCCCTACCCATACTGGGCACTATACTAGCTATACTGGGCACTATACTAGCTATACTGGGGCACTACCTACCCATACTGGGCTCTATACTGGGGCACTACCTACCTATATTGGGCACTATACTAGCTATACTTGGGCACTACCTACCTATACTGGGCACTACCTACCCATACTGGGCACTATACTAGCTATACTGGGGCACTACCTACCCATACCGGGACTACAGGGAGTGCAGAATTATTATTAGGCAAATGAGTATTTTGACCACATCATCCTCTTTATGCACGTTGCCTTCCTCCAAGCTCTATAGGCTCGAAAGCCTACTACCAATTAAGCATATTAGGTGATGTGCATCTCTGTAATGAGAAGGGGTGTGGTCTAATGACATCAACACCCTATATCAGGTGTGCATAATTATTATTAGGCAACTTCCTTTCCTTTGGCAAAATGGGTCAAAAGAAGGACTTGACAGGCTCACAAAAGTAAAAAAATAGTGAGATATCTTGCAGAGGGATGCAGCGCTCTTAAAATTGCAAAGCTTCTGAAGCGTGATCATCGAACAATCAAGCGTTTAATTCAAAATAGTCAACAGGGTCGCAAGAAGCGTGTGGAAAAACCAAGGCGCAAAATAACTGCCCATGAACTGAGAAAAGTCAAGCGTGCAGCTGCCAAGATGCCACTTGCCACCAGTTTGGCCATATTTCAGAGCTGCAACATCACTGGAGTGCCCAAAAGCACAAGGTGTGCAATACTCAGAGACATGGCCAAGGTAAGAAAGGCTGAAAGACGACCACCACTGTACAAGACACACAAGCTGAAACATCAAGACTGGGCCAAGAAATATCTCAAGACTGATTTTTCTAAGGTTTTATGGACTGATGAAATGAGAGTGAGTCTTGATGGGCCAGATGGATGGGCCCGTGGCTGGATTGGTAAAGGGCAGAGAGCTCCAGTCCGACTGAGACGCCAGCAAGGTGGAGGTGGAGTACTGGTTTGGGCTGGTATCATCAAAGAAGAGCTTGTGGGGCCTTTTCGGGTTGAGGATGGAGTCAAGCTCAACTCCCAGTCCTACTGCCAGTTTCTGGAAGACACCTTCTTCAAGCAGTGGTACAGGAAGAAGTCTGCATCCTTCAAGAAAAACATGATTTTCATGCAGGACAATGCTCCATCACACGCGTCCAAGTACTCCACAGCGTGGCTGGCAAGAAAGGGTATAAAAGAAGAAAAACTAATGACATGGCCTCCTTGTTCACCTGATCTGAACCCCATTGAGAACTTGTGGTCCATCATAAAATGTGAGATTTACAAGGAAGGAAAACAGTACACCTCTCTGAACAGTGTCTGGGAGGCTGTGGTTGCTGCTGCACGCAATGTTGATGGTGAACAGATCAAAACACTGACAGAATCCATGGATGGCAGGCTTTTGAGTGTCCTTGCAAAGGAAGGTGGCTATATTGGTCACTGATTTGTTTTTGTTTTGTTTTTGAATGTCAGAAATGTATATTTGTGAATGTTGAGATGTTATATTGGTTTCAATGGTAAAAATAAATAATTGAAATGGGTATAGATTTGTTTTTTGTTAAGTTAATAATAATAATTATGCACAGTAATAGTCACCTGCACACACAGATATCCCCCTAAAATAGCTAAAACTAAAAACAAACTAACAACTACTTTCAAAAATATTCAGCTTTGATATTAATGAGTTTTTTGGGTTCATTGAGAACATAGTTGTTGTTCAATAATAAAATTATTCCTCAAAAATACCACTTGCCTAATAATTCTGCACTCCCTGTATATTACCTATACTGGGCACTATGCTAGCCATACTTGGGTAACTATACTAGCCAAACTGGGGCAACGAAACTCCCTATACTGGGTCAACTGTGCTAGCTATGCCCCGCCGCACTACAGGACTGCATTAGTCTGAGGGAGGCAACTAAATATGCAGCGCCACAGCGCACATCATTTTCTCTTTCTAATTCAGTAGAGAAAAGGTTAAACACTTTCCTTGAATGTTACAGCCCATTCTGTTGTGAAATATGGTGACAGATACACTTTATAAACCTGAAAAATATTAACAGGGTAAGCCATTACCTGTTTGGGAGGCGGATTCTTTTGATTGCATAGTTACAGTCATCTACTTTATTGCGAGCCTCGAATACCACTCCAAAGCCACCCCGGCCTAAGCATCGAATAGGCTCAAAGTCTGTGAGATATCTGCATTAAAGAAAGCAAATCAAATAACTGGAAAAAGACTGCTCCTGGGATCATATACAAAACAAGCCAAACTACTGATTACAGTCTCATACATTCACACTGACACACATCTGAGACTTCTATGAGGGTCTTGAGGAACCAACCTTGAAACATAGCCACAGCTGTAGTCACTCCTGCTCTCAGAGATATCTCCCATCGCCGGCTCATACTTGTGGTCAGTCTGACACTGCGTCTCCGACTCCTTCCTCTTCTGAAAGAAAAAAAGACAGTGATTATTTTTCTCCACTTACAGCGATTACTTTCCTCCATTACGGGGCAGCACGGTGGCATAGTGGTTAGCGTTCTCGCCTTGCAAGCGCTGGGTCCCTGGTTCGAATCCCAGCCAAGTCAACATTTTCAAGGAGTTTGTATGTTCTCCCCGTGTCTGTGTGGGTTTCCTCCGGGCACTCCAGTTTCCTCCCACATCCCAAAAACATACAGATAAGTTAATTGGCTTCCCCCCCAAAAAACTGTCCCTAGACCATACATGCACTACACGATCCACACATATGACTATGTTAGGGACTTGATTGGGAGCCCCTCTGAGGGACAGTTAGTGACCAGACAATATACTCTTTACAACGCTGTGTAATACGTCAGTGCTATATAAATACTTAAATAAATTACTTGACTGCACTTAAAATTAAAATTGTACCAGTAATAGTCATGGTAAGTAGAACTTTATTGGAGTGTCATTTTTACTTTTAATCTAAGGAGTTATATATTTTAAGTGTGAAGTGGGAGCAGCAGCCATGTTAAAGGACACCTGAAGAGAGGGCTATGGAGGCTGCCATATTTAATGCAGGTTTCTGTGCTGTCCCCCTGATCCTCTGCCTGTAATACTTTTAGCCATAGACCCTGAACAAGCATGCAGATAAAGGGCTTGATTTACTAAGAGGTGCTAACCTACTTAGCACGTCTAAAGTCTTGAGGCGTGCTAACCAGGGTGCTAAGTAGGTTAGCACCGGATTTCTCAAATCAGATCGCGCGCAAAGGTTTGCGCACAAAGTTTTACGCGCGCAAAGTTCTATGCGCGCGCTAAGTCCCATAGGCTTTAATGGGCACTTCGCGCGGAGCGCCCTGCGCTCTGTGCAGTGCGCGCGCAAAACTTTGCGCACGATCACTACTTCTCACATTTCAACTGAGTTTAGACGTGC
The DNA here is from genome assembly GCF_040937935.1 of Hyperolius riggenbachi. Lineage (NCBI taxonomy): Eukaryota > Metazoa > Chordata > Amphibia > Anura > Hyperoliidae > Hyperolius > Hyperolius riggenbachi. The sequence continues at coordinate 74,062,913 of NC_090646.1, read as the reverse complement.
TAAGGGCCAGTGCTAAAGTTAGCACCGTTTTGTAAATCAAGCCCAAAGAGTTCTAACAGAATTCTGGATAAGCTGCATGCTTATTTCAGGTGGGTGATTCAGACACTAATGCAGCCAAAGATCAGCAGGTCTGCCAGGCAACTGGTATTGGTTAAGGTGCCCATACATTAGAAGATTATGGGCAGATTCGACCAAGAGACAAATTTATCTCTAATCGAATCTGCCCATACACTACAGGCCGATTCCTGTCTGATTTCAGCATGAAATCATCAGGGAATCGTCTGAGCCGCCGCATCCGCCCTGCAATGTATAAATGTATGCAGTGTGTGTGCGCATTTATACATTACCTGTCCGGTGTCGGCCTTCACGCGGTGACCGTCCATCTAGCCGGGTAAGCCGCATACACGCTAGCGGCGCTTAGCGTTTGACGTCAGACTATGTGGAACCCGGCGAGATGGACGGAAACCACGTGGAGGCCGACACCGGACAGGTAATGTATAAATGCCCACACACTGCATACATTTATACATTGCGGTTTCATCGTCTCGTTCGCAATTTGGCTGCCGTACTGCAGCGCACCCGACCAACCAACTTCAGCCCGAAATTTTCCAGCATGCGCGATCGGCCATGCGGCCAATTTCTGTCCCGAAATTGGTCGCTTTGTTGGTCAGGCATGCACTTGGCAGCACCAATTTTCACCCAATTCGATTATAATAATCGAATTGGATGGTCGATTGGTTGGTCGGCAAATGTATGGGCCCCTTTAAAGCAAAATCCACAGCGATAATTACCAGGTAATTCCCAGGAGAGTTGATCCAGGGATTTATCTGACTGCCTTTTCTTTTAAAGCTAATTGGCCAAGGCCTTGTTTTTCGCCTTCTCCTGGATCAACTGAGATATGTGTGGGATCAGGATGGTGTGTGTTTTTTGTTTTTTTTTCACTTGGACAGATGTCTTTTTTCAACTAAGTATGTATGTAACTATGTACAGTATGTAACTATGTACTGGTGTGTAGAGGGAAAACATTCTCTCTTTTAAGAGGCTTCTAAATACAAGTAAATGTTGGCAGCTGTAGTTGCTGCAGACTAGCATTGTGTGGCAATACTAAATCTTTAGGAAGGACTACAAATAAAGGAAACAGATGGACACTCTGCACATCAGCCAGGCAAGGCAGGAGGGGAAGTCACACCTACCCTGGCATTCTGTGGGTTGGGCTGGAACAGCTTGCGCACCACATAGGTGGTAGCAGTGATACACAACAGGATGGTGCCTATGATCTCCTTCCACCAGTGCAGCAGCAGAACGGGATCCTTCTTCCGGATGTTGGGGTTCTCCTGTATCCCAATGGTAATCTGAGTCCCCCTTTTGTTGCGCTCCCTCCTGTAGTACGGCAAATAGTAGCCATTGTCTGGGGAACAAAAACATTACACAATGAATGATCCTACAAATGGAGAGATCCACCATGCTTTGTGAGTATTACAACAGTTAAAGCATATCTGAAGCGAAAATAAAGTTATGAGATCATGAATTGTATGTGTAGCAAAGAAAAAAAAAATCTCATGTTTTCCAGTACAGGAGGTTCTCTGAGCTATTCAACCAACTTGGTCGAATTCAGTCCTGTTTTCTGAAGCACTTAAAGGGAACCTAAACTGAGAGGGATATGGATGTTTCCTTTTAAACAATACCAGTTGCCTGGCAGTCCTGCTGATCTCTTTGGCTGCAGTGATGGCTGAATCACACTCCCGAATCCAGCATGCAGCTAATCCAGTCTGACTTCAGTTTTAGCACCTGATCTGCATGCTTGTTCCGGGGCTGTGGCTAAAAGTATTAGAGACACAGGATCAGCAGGAGAGTCAGGCAACTGGTATTATTTTAAAATGAAAACTCCATATCCTCAGTTTAGGTTCTCTTTAAACAGTCAAGAAACAGTGAGCGACAGCTTAGTTTCAAAGGGTCTTAGCTCTGCTCTGTTTTACAGTTTAAACTACAGAGTGTGGTTTATAAACTACAAATATGACAGAGTGATGCAATGTTATAAATAAAGCTATATAACTGAAAATAATAATCTGAGACTTTTCTTTGCTACTATAGTTCTCTTAATTAACAGTGCTACACAAACAATTCATTATATTGTAAGTTTATTTTCCCTTCAGTGTCACTGTAATGTGTTCTGATAGGTACACACCAACCTACAGAGTCAGACCCAGTTTCCACATTCACAAAAAACAAAAAAAAAAGAACACATGATGCAGTGCCAGACAGGAATGGGTGATCTCTGCCGTGCGAGACAACATAATATAAATTATGTAGTTAAAATGACCCTGAAGTGACCTAAAAAAAAGTAGAATACTCACCTATTAAGTATATGCCATAGGGCCTTCCCTCTCCTATCTGCTCCCTCAGTGAAATGATTGGACCTGCAGGTTGAACACATTGTTGTCCCTCCTCAGGCAGCCTTCGGAAGTAATTGAGTACCCGAGTGCTTCCTAAGGTTTTCCAAGGACTCCCGAAGGCGTGAATTTTAAAAAAAGAGGAACAGCAGGGGAATGAGGAGACGGTGAGATGACTGGAAAGGCTCTATGGGAGCCAGAGGGGCCCCTCTCATTTTAGGTCACTTCAGGTTTGCTTTAGTTAATTAGGATATAACCCCCCCGCCTCCACCACCAAAAAAATAAATAAATAAAAAATAAAATACCCCACTCTTGCACCGTACTATGGTTACACCTATGCTGATATCTTAGCCATCCTGCTCCCAATGGAACGGTGGCACACCAGAAAGTACCGGTAAGTCAATCTCTTAAATACCAACAGATTTAGTCAGAGGAATGTAAAATAACCCCCTTCTAAGGTAACTGCAAATTGAACAATAAAAGAGTAGTGATAAAAGTCAACCTAACCCTACAGGGTGGTCAGACTGACCCCATTAGTACACTGCTGCCAGTAAATGTAATAAATATGATAGCACTTTATTCAGACCTTTTGAAGTAAACCGGAAATGCAAAGTAATGTTAAAAAGTAGAGTCTTAAAGGAATACTTAAGTCTAGAAAAAAAAAAATGACATTTACTCACCTGGGGCATCCCTCAGCCCCCCGAAGCTGGATGGTGCCCTCGCAGCCCCGCTTCGATCGTCCTGTCCCCGCCGGCGGCTACTTCCGGGTTCGGCGACAGCCGCCGACAGGCTGGGAACGCGGCTGATTTTCCGCGTTCCCAGCCGCTGCTATCACTCTCTATGCTGATATAGCGTATATATATATATATACGCTATAGCAGCATAGAGAGTATATATACGCTATAGCAGCATAGAGGGTGATAGCAGCGGCTGGGAACGCGGAAAATCAGCCGCGTTCCCAGCCTGTCGGCGGCTGTCGCCGAACCCGGAAGTAGCCGCCGGCGGGGACAGGACGATCGAAGCGGGGCTGCGAGGGCACCATCCAGCTTCGGGGGGCTGAGGGATGCCCCAGGTGAGTAAATGTCATTTTTTTTCTAGACTTAGGGCCCGTTCAGACTACAAAGTGCGGATCGCAACGCGTACGAACGCACGCCATCCGCGTTCGTATGTGTTGCGTGGCTGATCCCATCACTGAAAAGTGAATGGGACAGCCGTGCGTTTTTGTAAAATCTGCGTGCAGCATGCGTTCCCGGACCGCACAGGTCCGGAACGCATGCTGTGTGAACATCAGACAGTGCACTCTATGCACTGTCTGATGTCCTGTGTGTCGGCCCCCCCGCACGCGTTTCCAAAACGCATATGGAAACGCGTGCAGTGTGAACGGGCCCTAAGTATTCCTTTAATCCCCCTCATCTGTGACTAATCACCATCGTAATTTGATCTCTCAGCTGTGTCCACAGTAAAAGCAAATGTATCAATTCCTAACCCTGATTTTATTGAGAACAAAAAACCCCAAGCTGTTCTAAAAGTTAATACTTTAGAGTTGATTGAAAAATGTACTAGACCTCACCCCATTTTCTCTGGACTGCACTGTTTACATTTCTAGGACCCAAGCTGCCAAACAGATGACACACAGCACACCAATGATCCATTGAAGGATGAGGTTGTTATATGGTGAATGGCAGTTACAGCACGGTTTCAGTACACGCAATGCATTGTGGGCAATGGGCACAGCCACACAGTGAGGGAATGGTGTCACACAGTATGGTGATATACCAGTAGGAAGAGCAGACGGTTGCAGAGGCGGAGGAGGTGTATCCACTCTCACAGCCACTACCACGTTTCCTTCAAGTCTGGGGACTCCTTCAGTCTTTGCTAGAAACAAGGTGAGCAAGTCAGGATGACTATTGCATGAAGTAATCTAGTAGAGGACTGTAGAAACATTGACTTCTGATCTGTGGCATTCCACATTTAAAGCTCTCTACAGACACTGAATAGCTAACACTCGGGACTGTCACTGGTGAGTTTTAGGAACAATCCCTGTACAGATATGCTGTTTACACAGTGGGAGGTGCCTAACAATGGCAGCCATGAATGATGCAGACTTACCATATGGATACTGCAGCACAGACAGCGCTCCATTGCTGTACTCCTCATGAGAAAACTTGTCATTGCTGAGACACTTATCAAACTCATCAGAGCCAACCAACACTGGCGTCCTGGAGGGGGAGTCTAGGAATAGATACAGGAGAAGAAATGTATTAAACAATGCAGATAATGTAATTCTTTAAGTTCCATGGAAATTCAAATTAAAAGGGAACTGTGAACCTGATGTTACATTTTTTTTTTTGAGTTAGCTGTTGGGGTGAGCATCATTACACTTATGGGGTGCTGCGCCAGTAGCCTCCTGTCCATATGGGCTCCACCATCTTCTCCACAGAAGTGATGACGTTCACGACAACAGCACACTCAATCATCCCCCCTTATGGGAAAGTTCTAAGCAACAGACGCCAGTTATACATTCTACTGTTGCAATCTTTAATATTCCTAAACCACTTAAAATGTACCCAAATTAAAAATACAAGATTTCAGAAATAAAATCTATTTTCTAACTTACAATAATAAACAGCAGCCTTTTTTCAGCTGCATGATGACAAATATAAAATATTTTACATTTATTGGAGGAACCACTCCCTTCCTTTCATATTGCTGGGACAGAATCCGGCAGACTGGTGGAAGAGATAAAAAACAAAACACAGGCTGCTACTGATTATGTCACAAGGGAGGTGATCTCAGCTTGTGTGAGATTTCACATAGACGATGCCCCTGTGAGGGAGGGTAGCTGATGACAAACACACCCATGATCTAAAACCTCCTACTAAGCTCAGAAGTAATGGCTGCCACCTGTATAACCCTAGTTATGGAAAGAGAAGGGTGAAAAGCATGCACTGAAATGCTCTTAAGCTTGAAGGAGTGTTTATTTATCTTTGTATGTGTCAGAGTGGTGCAACTAAATATTTTGAATTAAAAAACATGTTTGGTTTGGGTCCGTTTTAATGACACCAGGTGTAAGATTGTGTCGCATCTGAGCACAGTTACAGCCAAGCTCAGTTGTGCCTCCATTGGGGAAGGGGGGGGGGGGGAGGCTTCTATCAAGCGCTGGTACCAAGTGATAACAAGCACCCAGTGAAAGAGAACAGCCGACAGGAGGTGAATTCAACGCCTTCAGCTGTCTGTGTGAACGAACCCTTAGAAACACACTTGATTTGACACCCTTTTGTGCAGAGGTAAGCCAAAATCCACTCACAGTGATTTATGGGCAGCCCCACCATGAGTCTTTTGTAAACATTTTTAGTTGACTAATAAAGCTATGTTCTTGTAGATGGGCAGCTTTCACTGAAGCAATTCATTACAGGATTACACAGAGCGCAAACATCCAATTGACTGCTGCTTTTTACCGTGATTACGTTCAAAACAAACAACAAATAACAGCAGCCCTTACGAATTAGAGGCTTCCATTTGATTCTTGGCAGCGATATAATGGCATGGTCTTTCATCCTGTCCAGAGCGGTTGGATTTACCGGGAACTTCTCAGACGCTCTGACGGACGCCTGCAGATACAGCTGCCCACGGAACATACCTGGAAAATATCAAGGGAAACCGCGTCACTTATACTCATACCACAGTGAATGACCGCACACACAAAAACAATCTGGTAAGGATAAGAGATGAAGCAAATAGAAATTAAAAAGCAATAACACTCTCAAAGAGTCAACCTGTCAATACCTGATCTTGTGGACAAATCCTATGCTAAAGTTTTGTACCAATCCCCATGTCAATATTCTAGATTATATGCAAATTCAAACTGTACGCAGCTTGGGACTAGACCAACCAATGAAATTCTAGTCAAATTTGGTAAGTCTAAATTCAATATTGGCATGAAAACTGCATGCATGTCCTTTAACCACTTAAGCCCAACTGGACAAATATATTTGTGCAGTGTATTTGTGGAGAGTGCACCACCAGTTTGCTACTAAATGAGGCACATGTGGTATCATTTTAACCGTGACGAGTTGTGGAATCCATTTTGGTGTGTCTAAAACCTGTGAACCACGTCACATGAAAAATAGGTAGGGACAAACTCAATCAAATATAAAAAGTCATTTTCAGAATTATGATCAATCTTGGGAAAGTTTTAGCAACACTACAAGAGACATATGTGGTATCATTTTAACCGTGATAAGTAGTAGAATAGAGTTTAAAGAGTTTTAGGGTTGAGGCGCATGTCTCCTGTATTTTTTTTTAGTCACAAACTGAATCAAAAGAAATTACATTTTTGCGTATTCTGTACCAAAATAAAAGACTTGTAAAATGAAAACAAAGTGACAGAATATGAAAGAAACAACATAGATTGTTACCTTAGGAACCTGGCTTTTTAAATATGTATGCCATAAGGGTATATTACTATTATTTTTCAAAATAAGGCCTTGTAATCTTCGACAGTGTACAATGAGAAAGCAAAAAACACAAAACAGAAAAAAGACACCTTTATTTCCAAATACAATATTCTCTCCATACATTGTGCTAGGAACATAATCTAAATGTTGCAATAACCAGGATGGATGAGCAAATAAAATTAGTGGGTTTAACTTATAGTCAGCACTGTTTAATTTAAAGCTATAATGGATGTAAATGGAGAAATAGATTGTTTTTTTTCATCTTTTTCCCTTTAAAATGCATAGAAAATAAGGTGATTACTAAACAAAATGAACACACACTAAAAGCCGAATTTGTCCTGAAAAAAACAATCTATAGATCATTTAGTTGTGATAAGGAGTAATAAAGTTATTGGCAAATGAATGGGAGCAGTGCCTATATGTGAAAATTGCTCTCGGGCTGAAGTGGTTAAAGAGTAACAATAACCCAGTAACCCAGGACTGAACTTCATTCCAATCATTAGCTGATACCCCCTTTCCCATGACAAGTCTTTACCTTTTCTCGATTAGATCAGAAGGGACCTTTGTGTGGCTGATATTGTGTTGAAACCCCTCCCACAGTGTGATGTCATGACCATGGTCCTGACAGTTTGCTGTCTCTGAACCTTGTTGCGTTGTGAGAAATAATGGATTTTTCAAACTGCCAAGCAAGCACCATCTACCTCTGTGCATAGAACTCTTAGTAACGGACATTCCGTACAGATCACCTGGCAGGACTAAAGATGTCACCACCAGTGATACATTTCAGAATGTAAATCAGGGAGAGGAAAGTTTTTACAACGGCCAAACACTGACTAATCTATAAATGAATATTGTATTTTCACTACAGTGACTCCTTGGCTCCTCTATGTACAAACTTTACTCATAATTCATTGTAAGCTGCATAACTAGAGCAGCTCCCTCTAGTGGCAGCAGGATGCATTCCATACAGCCAAGATATCCTAAAACATTTTTGCACACAGCCAAATAATACCTAAAATTATTAACGTGAGCTGCAAATCAAGACGTTTGCTTGAAGGTAGAACTTGAGAACATTTCTAAATAGACGACGCTATTTTTCTAAACAGTTGCACAGAGGAGTGGATAGAACAAGAGAAGCCCGTAAAAAATGGATAGACTGCTCATACTGTACAGCATTTTGGTAGCATAAAGGCAGACATTTCATGGATAAAATGAATCCCGATGATGTAATATCTGGAAGGGGCATGAGGGTGAAGGACTAATACTATAATCAGGCTTAAGGCCTGTGCAGTCATCTCCCCGCAGCATTTAGGGTGAGATCTGCAGACATGGCAACCATCAGAAACTAATACCCACCAGCCAGATGTTCCTGTGTAATCTCAACTCCCACCTAAAGCTGGTGGTCGGAGCTTTTATAAGCCGGCGAGACATCACCCATAGGAAGAAAAAGACTTTCTGCAAACAGGTCAGTTACGTCATACAGTTACCAGTCTCAAAATATCCATCGGAACTTCTAACAGAGCTATTTATCCCGATAAACAGCTGGCCGGCTAGTTAAGGCTCAGGCATGCTGTCTCCATTTTTTAATTGCTACCCCCAACATTGCAAACTGAGCTTGCCAACAGCTTGCCACTGCACACAGCTGAGCGCTCACAGCTCGAGCCCACGTCTTTGTGCTACTGCACATGCAAGAGCTGCCTGCGTGTGCGCAGTGCAGGCAAGCTTTGAGGAACTTTGAGGGTCCAAGCGCTGGAATGGGATGAAAAGATGGGGATCCAGAAGCTTCTCTCGCCCGAGGCAAGTATCAACATTTTTTACTTTAACCTCTTGAGCCCCAGAGGTTTATACCCCCCTAGTGACCAGGCCATTTTTTTTTTTTTTTTTTACAGTTCGCCACTTCACAACTGTAGCGGCTTACTGCTCAGTCATACAACTTGGCACCCAAATTAATTTTACCACCTTTTCTTCTCACAAATAGAGCTTTCTTTTGGTGCTGATCACTGGGGTCCCCTGTGCGCAGTGACGGGAGAGTACGCTCGTGCGAGCGCCAGCTCCTGTTAAATCTCGTTCCTTGTGAGATGACACCAATAGGCATCCAGGAGGTATGAGAGAGCCGCTGTCCTGCTGTCATCCTGTGTTAGGTGGACGGGAAGTGGTTAAAAAGTCCCAGAATTCCTTTACGTACCATCCCAGACAAGACAGGACGACTCGCACAGATGTTTTTGAACACTGAAACTTACCCAGGTAGAAGCTAGACTCCGTGGCACCTCTCGCTGCTTCCACAATATCTTCCTCATCCTCTAATACATCATCATTGGATGTGTAACTTGTGTCATCAAACAGACTGATGGGAAAGACTTTCCCGTCTTTAACCAACCAGGCTGAAGCAATGGGAGTGCAGAACTGAAAAGATGAAACCAAAAGTACCATGAGAAATCTCGGAATCGCTCTGTGAACACATTACATAAAAAGGTAGCATACACAGAGAAATATCTGTATGACAAGAGGAATACAGAAGAGGATTAGTTTAAAGGCCCTAAATAGTTAAATAGAAAAAATAAAATTGTAAAAAATAATCAGGTCAAGCTCATGTTATTTTGCCACTTTAAAGTCTACCTGAGCGAAACAAATTATAACGCATCTTTGGCGCTAGAACAGCTACACAAAAAATCATTCTGACTGTGGTCTAGTGATCATTGTAATCCAATTATGATTACGCCAAATTTGACGCACATTTTCGCAATTACAGCCATACGCAATTACAATTTGGAAATTGAATTGATTTTGTGTAATTTAGTCGTAATTTTGTGCTGACTTCAGCAGTTAATAGCAAAGCCCCCATACAAGCCATCATCATCAAAATTGCTACATAAGCTTAGGGGAGTAGTGGCAACAAGTAAGGCTAGTTTCACACCAGGACGTTGCGTTTTAGGGGACGTTATGCCCCTAACGCAACGCCTGGTGCTCTCTAAGGTGGACGTCAGAGTGAGCCGCGTTGTGCAGCTCACTCTGGCGACCGTGATGCGTACTCTTGTGCGCATGCGGCATCCTGTGGTCCCGCCGGCCAATCGCTGCACAGAGCGGCCGCTCCAGGAAGTAAACACTGCACGTCACTGAGTGCAGTGAATATTAATTAGCCATGTGCCTGGCCGCTCTACGCTCCTCCCCAACGTTACTGAGCATGTGCAAGCAGTCTAACGCGGCTCTGCCGCTTAGAAGGTACTGCATGCAGTACGTTGTCTGGTGGCGCAGCGTTACTATGTAACGCAACGTGGGCACTGAACAGCCCATTGATTTTTCATTGCTGTGCGGTGGGGTGCGTTACAGGCTGCTCTAACGTGCGCCTGTAACGTCCCACTGTGAAACCAGCCTAAAGGAAAAAAAAACAAAACAAAAAAACTTGTTTTTAAGAAAAATCGATCAGAAAAATGACATTTAAACAACGATTTAACAACAGGATTTCATGTTTCTCCCTTCACAAAAATCTAAATGTCACAGTAAAGCTGTAATTCAGCGAGAGGACTATAACCCAAAAAGTCCCCAATGGAGATGGTGAATCACTTGGTGATGTTGCTCTTCTGACTCATCACTAGCAAGCAGCAAGCAACTGCCCTTGTGTTACTGGTGTCCTCTCACAGCTGCATTTGTAAGAGTCTGACCCGCAGCAATCATGTAACACTTGCACTTCCCGTTTTCTCCTACAAGCTAATCACTTCTAGAAGCATGAATCTCGGACAGCATGGGCTAGGCCTGAAAGATGAATCGAATTTAAATCGAAATCGTGATCACCAAGATCACAATTTCGGAATCGTCAAAGCGGCTATTATCGCGATCACGTCATTTTCACATGGGGGAAGTTTGAAGAAGTGTGCTTGGCAAAACTCCGGGTTCCTGTAGGTCACATGACATACAGGAAGTATTCCATGCATTAGAAGCTATGTCCATCACTGATGCAGCTTGGGGGACAGAGGAGGCACAGAGAGACACAGAGAAAGAGCGGGCACAGAGACACAAAAGGGGCAAGAGAGAGACCCACTAGGCATAAAGAGGCAAAGGGGGCACAAAGAGAGACAGAGGAGGGAACAACTAGGCAAAGAGGGGGAACAAAGCTTGATTGGAAGAAAACCGTGCATCGAATCGAAATTGCAATTTCAGACAGGAATCGCTCAATTCAATCTTTTCCTAAATTCGTTCAGGCCTAGCATGGGCAATGCAGTAGTGCTTGATTCAGACCACATTGCTGGGCTGGCCCTCTCTCCACTAGCAGGATATTTCTGGACACCGACCTACAAACCAGGGCTGTGGAGTTGGTACAACAATCATCAGAACCTTATTAATCATCCAGTGAACCTTATTAAACAGACAATGGCCTCAATTCACTAAACTTTATCAAACACTTTATCAAACGTTTGATAATTTACCTCATGGGTAAAATCTAATTTTGAATACACTAAGGTGTTATAGATTTATTCAACGTTTTATTGATAAAACATTCGATAAATATATAAAACCTTAGTGAATTCAAAATTAATCGAATGTTTTATCAATAAAACGTTGAATAAATCTATAACACCTTAGTGTATTCAAAATTAGATTTTACCCATAAGGTAAATTATCAAACGTTTGATAAAGTGAGGCTCCCTTTGCTGAATCTGTCATTTAGTTTGGCACTGTTATTGGCCTGAGGAAGCGGGCTCTGACCCGCGAAACGTGTTGCCTGTGCTACTAATAAAAACCTTTGTAAAATAAAAACGGAAAATAAATTTGAGGTAGCTTACCTCAGTGACGAAAAAATCTTTGTAAACTGCTTTTCGATGCTTTTATTACACCAGGGCGCCTCTTATACCCTTATTGTGTAAACGTTTGATAAAGTGTTTGATAAAGCTTAGTGAATTGAGGCCAATGTGTTGGGACATTCTAACTTTTAAACATTAGCGTATTCCTGTGTTCTGTATTCTTATGTACACCAGAAATGCATTGTAAATAATCTTGGGACTAAACAAAACGAAACTTTGGATATGGCTGTAAAGCAGCTGTTTAAGGGGACTCAGAAATCACATACACTACAGCTCTGATACTTACCCAGGGCTTTCTCCTGCCCCATAACCATGTCTAAGTCCCACGCCGTCCTCCCACGGTCTGCCGTTCAGCCGCGGTGATCTCAGTAACAAGCCTCAGTCGATGCCAGTCAGGGTCTGCTGCACATGTGCAGACCTCCCGTGCATGCGCAGTAGACCCGGAGTGACGTCATTGAGCCTCGTAACAGAGCTCACTGCAGCTGAACGGCAGACCGTGGGAGGACGGTGTGGGACTTAGACATGTTTATGGGGCGGGAGGAAGCCCCGGGTAAGTATTAGAGCTGTAGTGTATGTGATCTCTGAGTCCCCTTAAATAGTAGAAGAAAGTAAGCCGGCACCCTCCACAGTGAATTTGTTGCTGTGATATTATGAACAAATAAAAAGAGCATAAATTCACTTTGGAGGGTGCCAGCTTACTTTCTTCTACTGATTCAAGATCCAGAGTACTGCTGGATTTCACCAGGCACATCCAGCAGACCACATTGAGGAGTGCTACACATCTACTTCTACTATGTCCCTTTAAATAGGAATCAAAAGTCCTTGGAAAGAGTACTTGTAGAGGGTGTAAACAAGAACAAAGAACAGTGATCGGGCCTTAGGCAATTTAACTGCAAGTACAGGTAAGAGTGCTGTGCAGGTACTCTGCAGGAGAACATGGGATTCTTCCTCTATTATGCATTCTTCATGCGCCATCTGAATCAGGTTTACAGGTGATAGACAACACCTCTGTAATCAGTGTGCACAACTTTCTCAGTGCATTCACAACAGCTCTGCAGGGAGAGCATATATAGAGTATATATTACTACTGTGTAAATTAGTGACAACTACACATCAGGCTTTATTCTTTCAACAGAGATGTTATTTCTTATATACAGTAGAATCTCGTTATACTAAACTCCAAAGGTCCAGGAAAAGTAGTTTACTACATCAGAATTGGTCATACACTGTATATTTATACAGATTCAGTTTGCTGGGACTGAGGACTGAGTTTACTATATCCAGAGGTTTACTATATCAGAACGAGAGTCTACTATATATGAGATTTCTGTGTACACATCAGATATACAGGCACAATCACATATGTATATCGGATTTTGAAAATATGGTGACTGCTTTATTGCAACACTGCTATTACTGTACATACAAGCTATTTCTGATGACTATTGTCTGAGAAATATAATATTTTATATTTTCTCTTAATTACAGTTAAAATGTACTGGGCATCGGCGCATTTTTTCCTGACTCCACAGTCCTGATCCAAACTGTACTTATTCTAGCTACAGGTAGTCCCTGGTTAACGAACGAGATAGGGACTATAGGTTTGTTCTTGACCTGAATCCATTCTTAAGTCAGAACATTGTGCCATCTCTGTCACCTGTACCTCCTCTGTGCCTTCAGTGTCCCCCTCTGTGTCACCTCTGTACTTTGTACCTGTTTTACAAGTTTAAAAGACATTTTTTTTTAGATTTTTTTAAAATCAATTTTCTCAAAAACAACAAGTCTAATTTGAATTTTTTTTCTTGTTCCCATGGAAACAGAATCCATGCCTTTCATATCGGCGGGTCGTTCGTAAGTCGGGGACTACCTATATATTTAAAATGCATCTGACATGAGACAGACATGCGTGTACAGTGCCAAGCACATAAATAATTAGGCTGTGTTCAATTTCTTCTTTTTCTGCCTGAAAGAGTTAACATGTAGGTATGCAGCTGACAGTTTCTCTCCAGTCGGGATCCTGAGGACTATAGTGCCCTTCACCGATAAGGGATTACAGCCATAAAATGGTTTACGGTATGTCATCAGTTTATTTTCACCTCCGATTTGCTTTAACACATTCTACCACCTGCTTGTTCATACCTGGTGCTCCCACTCCAGGGTACCCATTTTCCTGTTGAAGGCCATGACCTTCCAGTCTGCCACAGACACCTTGATGACAGAATCTTTTGTCCCCATCTCCTGCTCATCGATGTCAGCAATGATTTTGGACTCATCAGTGCCCCTACTGGGTTCCAGCTGGCCTTCAATATAACCCACGCCTGGCTCAACATCTGGGATGTAGCGCAACTCAAAGTGCCCAACGCTGAAGTTCCACCTATGGTACAAAACATTTCATCAACACGATATCATGTGTATCTGTGAACACAACTCCCGGCTCTGAGCTCGCCTTGCATGAGGCTTCATTCATCCTGATCTAACCGTCAAATGCGACACAAATCCACAGGTCCTACTGACAAGATGGCTGCTCACTGGGAACTCCATCCCAGATTTCAATCATTTTCTAGGCAGGGACACTGATAAATTGTGCTGTGGGACACAAACTTGGGGGAGTGCTACCAGGTAGCAGCACATATTCTTGTCCATCCAGTGGGATGGTGTTGGGCTATAAGCTGGTTGGTGCAGATGCCCTATAACGTTTATTCGCATGCAACTGAACTTGGTTTTCATGTTGATCTAGTCCAGACATAGGCAAACTTGGCCCCTCCAGCTGTTAAGGAACTACAAGTCCCACAATGCATTGCAGGAGTCTGACAGCCACAGTCATGCCTCAAAGGCAAATGCATTGTGGGACTTGTAGTTCCTTAACAGCTGGAGGGCCAAGTTTGCCCATGCCTGATCTAGTCTAAGGAGAATAATTTTAATACAAAGGCCTGATGAAGTGCAAACCTTGCCCGAAACTTCTTGCGGACCGCCTAACACAGGATTGCGGCAGGACAGTAAAGCTCTTGTTCCTCCGCGACGCATATGTGCATGATCTCGCGAGGAACAAGATTAGACGAGTCTCGCACAAGCGCACGCTCCCGTCAGTGTACGCAGCTGTGCCCACTGATCAGCCTGCCAGCCAATGATCGGCACTGGCAGGCTGTTTATTTCATTAATTATGAATTTAAGTATTTATATAGCGCCAACATCTTATGCAGCGCTGTACAGAATATATAGTCTTGTCACTACCTGTCCCTCGGAGGGGCTTACAACCTAATCCCTACCATAGTCATAAGTCTATATATGGATCCTGTGGTGTATTTATTAGTCTAGGGCCAATTAAGGGGGAAGCCATTTAAATGATGTGTGCTTTTTTTTAATTAAAAGAAAAACTAAAAATAGCAGCAGTAATCAAACACCACCAAAAGAAAGCTCTATTTGTGAGAAGGAAAGGGGGTAAAATTAATTTGGGTGCCAAGTTGTATAACCAAGCAATAAACCATTAAATTTGTGCTAAACTGCTAAATTGTAAAAAATTGCCTGGTCACTAAGGGGTATAAACCTCTGGGGCCCAGGTGGTTAACAATCTAGAGGCTGCAGAATAGAGGAGGGAACATAACTGAACGTCAGGGTAATATATACGCCACTGTCATGTGATATATTGTACCATACACCAGACCACTGCCGGGCCACATGCTTATTCCACCTGTGTTTATGGAGCACAGCTATAACAAGGCTGTGTGCAGCATCTACAGTGTGACCCCCCCCCCCATTGACCTACAAACACAATGCGGATCACACTCACTTCTCACTGCCGCTGCGAGGTCCCACCGCCCGCACGGTCTTCTGCTTCCGGTGTAACAGCAGAATATCATCCTGCTCAACCTCTTCATCATCCCACCGACGACAGCCCATCGCTGAGCAGACATATTTTACCTGGAACAATAGAGGCAGCTGTGGTTATAAGCATACCAACAAAGCTTCAAATGTAACTAAATTTATCCTCTCAAAAAATTAAAATCAATAAAAAGGACACCTGTGATCAATAATGCTAACATGCTGTGCCATTGGATTTGCAGTTTCATCCTCTTTACTTACATACTGTGCATTGCACACATACGGCTTGCACCAAAATCTGTCTGATATTTTAAGGGGACCTTTACAATACTGGGGTAAAGTTAAACACCAGACCAGTTTGCCATCCTTTACACCTCTATTCCACAGGCGGCTGAACTGCTCGTTTGTTGAGAGCTACAGCTGCCGGCTCACTGCAAATCAATCTGAAGTAGCTTTAGCTTAGTCATGTGTTGTCCGGTTAAAGCATTACTAATAAAAGGGAGGGGGAAAAAAAGTCATCGTGCTGAGGTAGCTCAGGGCTCACCTTGCCGCTGCTGGCACTGAGACCATACGTGGTGAGAGACTTCCCTCCAACCAGCACAACATCATCACCAAACTTGTATGACGACTCCAGGAGAGACTCCACTGTGAATGGAACGGCTTCCATGCTCTCTCTGTCCCGATCCCACTGAAAGAGATCTCCATCCAGAGAGGGGATGATCATCTTATTGCCAAATACCTAGGATGACACAGAAAACAAAAAGATTAGAGACAGCATTCAGGAACACGCTGCAGTCTGACGGTTGGATCTTCTGTTCAGATGAGTTTAAAGTGTACCAGAGCTGAATAAAGAAGAAAAAAAAAATTGATACTTACTTGCTGCTTCCTGCATCAGCGTAAACACGTGCGAGTCCCTCTGCATCCTCCAGCAGTCTGCCATTCAGCCGTGATCAGTCCGTGTCTTAATCACGTCCAGTTTGGATCATCTTCTGGTCTTCTGTGCATGCACGGACCACCTGCGCATACAAAGTAGACCAAGACTGACGTGACAGACAATTACCGGGGCTGATCGCGGCTAAACGGCAGACCACGGGAGGACGCCAAGGGTCTCACATGGGTTTATGCTGCTGCAGGAAGCAGCGGGTAAGTATCGATTTTTCTACTTTATTCAGTTCTGGTTTACTTTAAGGAGCTATATTAAAGCTATATTGTGTATGCACCTATCAGAAGGCTTAGAATCATCAGTGAGTGGTCAAACATTATATGAATCTCGTTCCCCTCACCCCAGGCAATTTGACAGACCTCAAAGCAAAAAAAAAAAAAAAAGAGAATGGCATAGCAACTTAATTTGCGTCCAAGCAGAGGAGGCACGCATAGGCTTTGTTGCTTGCTCATTTGTGGGGGTAGAGGGGATGTGGCTTCATGCTTGAGGGTGATGTGGGGGTGTGGCCTCATGCTTGCTTATTTGAGGAGGTAGTGTGGGGGAGGCCTCAAAGTTGCTGCTATCCATGATACGGATTAGGTATAGTCTGAAAGGTGCAAATAATGCCAAACTGATTTAGAATTATGCACATTTTTTCGAGCAAATGTTAGCATCTTGAAAATGGACCAAATGAATCCCACCAAGGTAAAATTCGATTGGTCCTTTTTAAAGCTGCATTCAATTTTCATACAGAAATCTGCATGATCCTTAATGGACACTAAATTACCGGTAATTGACCATTATCCCCATTACTGACCAGTAAGGATGAGAAATGAGATGCAAATATCCCAGAGTTCAGGCAGGATTTT